>NW_027479469.1:0-117177 GCF_051014685.1 Ptiloglossa arizonensis
CGTATAACGTACAACGTATAACGTATACCGTATAACGTATAACTAATAACGTATGACGTATAACGAATATCGTACAACGTATAACGCATAACGTATAACGTATAACATGTAATGTATAACGTATAACGTATAATGTATAGCGTATAACGTATAACGTATAACGTATAACGTATAACGTATAACACGTATAACGTATAACGTATAACGTATAACGTATAACGTATAACGTAAGTAACGTATAACGTCTAACGTATAACGTATAACGTATAACGCGTAATAACGTATAACGTATAACGTATAACGTATATAACGTTATAAACGTATAACGTATAACGTATAACGTATAACGTTATAACGTTATAACGTATAACGTAAACGTATAACGTACTAACGTATAAGCGTATACGTATAACGTATTAACGTATAACGTATAACGTATAACGTATAACGTATAACGTATAACGTATAACGTATAACGTATAACGTATAACGTATAACGTATAACGTATAACGTATAACGTGTAACGAAGAACGTATAAAGAATAACGTAAAACGTATATCGTATAACGTACAACTTATAACGTATAACGTACAACGTACAACGTATAACGTATAACGTATAACGTATAACGTATAACGTATAACGTATAACGTATAACGTATAACGTATAACGTATAACGTACAGCGTAGAACGTATACCGTATAACGTATAACTAATAACGTATGACGTATAACGAATATCGTACAACGTATAACGCATAACGTATAACGTATAACATGTAATGTATAACGTATAACGTATAATGTATAGCGTATAACGTATAACGTATAACGTATAACGTATAACGTATAACGTATAACGTATAACGTATAACGTATAACGTATAACGTATAACGTATAACGTATAACGTATAACGTATAACGTATAACGTATAACGTGTAACGAAGAACGTATAAAGAATAACGTAAAACGTATATCGTATAACGTACAACTTATAACGTATAACGTACAACGTATAACGTATAACGTATAACGTATAACGTATAACGTATAACGTATAACGTATAACGTATAACGTATAACGTATAACGTACAACGTAGAACGTATACCGTATAACGTATAACTAATAACGTATGACGTATAACGAATATCGTACAACGTATAACGCATAACGTATAACGTATAACATGTAATGTATAACGTATAACGTATAATGTATAGCGTATAACGTATAACGTATAACGTATAACGTATAACGTATAACGTATAACGTATAACGTATAACGTATAACGTATAACGTATAACGTATAACGTATAACGTATAACGTATAACGTATAACGTATAACGTATATCGTATAACGTATAACGTATAACGAATAAAGTAAAACGTATAACGCATAATGCATAACGTATAACGTATAACGTATAACGTATAACGTATAACGTATAACGTATAACGTATAACGTATAACGTATAACGTACAACGTATAACGAATACCGTATAACGTATAACTAATAACGTATGACGTATAACGAATATCGTACAACGTATAACGCATAACGTATAACGTATAACATGTAATGTATAACGTATAACGTATAATGTATAGCGTATAACGTATAACGTATAACGTATAACGTATAACGTACAACGTATAACGTATCACGTATAACGTATTACGAATAACGTATAACCTATAACGTATAACGTAACACCTATAACGTATAAAGTATAACGTATAACGTATAACGTATAACGTATAACGTATAACGTGTAACGTATATCGTATAACGTATAACGTATAACGAATAACGTAAAACGTATAAAGTATAACGTATAACGTGTAACGAAGAACGTATAAAGAATAACGTATAACGTATATCGTATAACGTACAACTTATAACGTATAACGTACAACGTATAACGTATAACGTATAACGTATAACGTATAACGTATAACGTATAACGTATAACGTATAACGTATAACGTATAACGTATAACGTATAACGTATAACGTATAACGTGTAACGAAGAACGTATAAAGAATAACGTATAACGTATATGGTATAACGTACAACTTATAACGTATAACGTACAACGTATAACGTATAACGTATAACGTATAACGTATAACGTATAACGTATAACGTATAACGTATAACGTATAACGTATAATGTATAGCGTATAACGTATAACGTATAACGTATAACGTATAACGTATAACGTATAACGTATAACGTATAACGTATAACGTATAACGTATAACGTATAACGTATAACGTATAACGTATAACGTATAACGTATAACGTATTACGTATAACGTATAAAGTATAACGTATAACGTATAACGTATAACGTATAACGTATAACGTATAACGTATAACGTATAACGTATAACGTATAACGTATAACGTATAACGTATAACGTATAACGTATAACGTATAACGTATAACGTATAACGTTTAAACGCTATAACGTATAACGTATAACGTATAACGTATAACGTATAACGTATAACGTATAACGTATAACGTATAACGTATAACTTGTAACGTATAAACGTATAACGTATAACGTACAACGTATAACGTATAACGTATAACGTATAAACGTATAACGTAATAACGTATAACGTATAACAGTATAAACGTATAACGTATAACGTATAACGTATAACGTATAACGATATAACGTATAACGTATAACGTATAACGTATTAACGTATAACGTACAACGTATAACGTATACCGTATAACGTATAACTAATAACGTATGTAGCTATAACGAATATCGTACCAACGTATAACGCATAACGTATAACGTATAACATGTAATGTATAACGTATAACGTATAGTGTATAGCGTATAACGATTAACGTATAACGTATAACGTACAACGTATAACGTATAACGTTATCACGTATAACGTATTACGAATAACGTATAACGTATAACGTATAACGTAACACCTATAAACGTATAAAGTATAACGTATAACGTATAACGTATAACGTATAACGCGTAACGTATAACGTATAACGTATAACGTTTAACGTATGACGTAATAACGTATAACGTATAACGTATAACATATAACGTATAACCTGTGACGTATAACGCTATAACGTATAACGTATAACGTATAACGTATAACGTATGACGTATAACGTATAACGTATAACGTTAACGTATAACATATAACGTATAACCTATGACGTATAACGTATAACGTATAACGTATAACTTGTAACGTATAACGTATAACGTATATCGTATAACGTATAACGTATAACGAATAACGTAAAACGTATAACGTATAACGTATAACGTATAACGTATAACGTATAACGTATAACGTATAACGTATAACGTATAACGTATAACGTATAACGTATAACGTATAACGTATAACGTATAACGTATAACGTATAACGTATAACGTATAACGTATAACGTGTAACGAAGAACGTATAAAGAATAACGTATAACGTATATCGTGATAACGTACAATTTATAAACGTATAACGTACAAGCGTATAACATGTAATGTATTACGTATAACGTATAATGTATAGCGTATAACGTATAACGTATAACGTATAACGTATAACGTACAACGTATAACGTATCACGTATAACGTATTACGAATACACGTATAACGTATAACGTATAACCTAACACCTATAACGTATAAAGTATAAGTTAACGTATAACGTATAACGTACTAACGCGTAAACCCGTTATATCGTAATAACGTATAACGTATAAACGAATACGTAACAACGTATACGTATAACGTATAACGTTATAACGTGTAACGAAGAACGTATAAAGGAATAACGGTATAACGTATATCGTTATAACGTACAACTTATACCGTATATAACGTACAACGTATAACGTATAACGTATAACGTATAACGTATAACGTATAACGTATAACGTATAACGTATAACGTACAACGTATAACGTATACCGTATAACGTATAACTAATAACGTATGACGTATAACGAATATCGTACAACGTATAACGCATAACGTATAACGTATACATGTAATGTATAACGTATATCGTATAATGTATAGCGTATAACGTATAACGTATAAACGTATAACGTATAACGTATACGTATAACGTATAACGTATAACGTATAACGTATAACGTATAACGTATAACGTATACGTATAACGTATAACGTATAACGTATAACGTATAACGTATAACGTATAACGTATACGTATAACGTATAACGTATAAGTAACGTATAACGTATAACGTTAACGTATAACGTATAACGTATAACGTATAACGTATAACGTATAACGTATAACGTATAACGTATAACGTATAACGTGTAACGAAGAACGTATAAAGAATAACGTAAAACGTATATCGTATAACGTACAACTTATAACGTATAAACGTACAACGTATAACGTATAACGTATAACGTATAACGTATAACGTATAACGTATAACGTATAACGTATAACGTATAACGTATAACGTACAACGTAGAACGTATACCGTATAACGTATACTAATAACGTATGACGTATAACGAATATCGTACAACGTATAACGCATAACGTATAACGTATAACATGTAATGTATAACGTATAACGTATAATGTATAGCGTATAACGTATAACGTATAACGTATAACGTATAACGTATAACGTATAACGTATAACGTATAACGTATAACGTATAACGTATAACGTATAACGTATAACGTATAACGTATAACGTATAACGTATAACGTATACGTATAACGTATAACGTATAACGTGTAACGTATATCGTATGACGTATAACGTATAACGAATAACGTAAAACGTTTAACGTATAACGTATAACGTGTAACGAAGAACGTATAAAGAATAACGTATAACGTATATCGTATAACGTACAACTTATAACGTATAACGTACAACGTATAACGTATAACGTATAACGTATAACGTATAACGTATAACGTATAACGTATAACGTATAACGTATAACGTATAACGTATAACGTATAACGTATAACGTAAAACGTATAACGTATAACGTATAACGTATAACGTATAACGTATAACGTATAACGTATAACGTATAACGTATAACGTATAACGTATAACGTATAACGTATAACGTATAACGTATAACGTATAACGTATAACGTATAACGTATAACGTATAACGTATAACGTATAACGTATAACGTATAACGTATACGTATATCGTATAACGTATAACGTATAACGAATAACGTAAAACGTATAACGCATAATGTATAACGTATAACGTATAACGTATAACGTATAACGTACAACGTATAACGTATAACGTATAACGTATAACGTATAACGTATAACGTATAACGTATAACGTATAACGTATAACGTATAACGTATAACGTATAACGTATAACGTATAACGTATAAAGTATAACGTATAACGTATAACGTATAACGTATAACGTATAACGTATAACGTATAACGTATAACGTATAACGTATAACGTATAACGTATAACGTATAACGTATAACGTTTAACGTATAACGTATAACGTATAACGTATAACGTATAACGTATAACGTATAACGTATAACGTGTAACGTATAACGTATAACGTATAACGTATAACGTATAACGTATAACGTATAACGTATAACGTATAACGTATAACGTATAACGTATAACGTACAACGTATAACGTATACCGTATAACGTATAACTAATAACGTATGACGTATAACGAATATCGTACAACGTATAACGCATAAACGTATAACGTATAACATGTAATGTATAACGTATAACGTATAGTGTATAGCGTATAACGTACAACGTATAACGTACAACGTATAACGTATCACGTATAACGTATTACGAATAACGTATAACGTATAACGTATAACGTAACACCTATAACGTATAAGGTATAACGTATAACGTATAACGTATAACGTATAACGTGTAACGTATATCGTATAACGTATAACGTATAACGAATAACGTAAAACGTATAACGTATAAAGTATAACGTATAACGTGTAACGAAGAACGTATAAAGAATAACGTATAACGTATATCGTATAACGTACAACTTATAACGTATAACGTACAACGTATAACGTATAACGTATAACGTATAACGTATAACGTGTAACGTATAACGTATTACGAATAACGTATAACGTATAAGGTATAACGTAACACCTATAACGTATAAGGTATAACGTAATAACGTATAACGTATACGTATAACGTGTAACGTATATCGTATAACGTATAACGTATAACGTATAACGTATAACGTATAACGTATAACGTGTAACGTATATCGTATAACGTATAACGTATAACGAATAACGTAAAACGTATAACGTATAACGTATAACGTATAACGTGTAACGAAGAACGTATAAAGAATAACGTATAACGTATATCGTATAACGTACAACTTATAACGTATAACGTACAACGTATAACGTATAACGTATAACGTATAACGTATAACGTGGTAACGTATAACGTATAACGTACAACGTATAACGTATACCGTATAACGTATAACTAATAACGTATGACGTATAACGAATATCGTACAACGTATAACGCATAACGTATAACGTATTACATGTAATGTATAACGTATAATGTATAGCGTATAACGTATAACGTATAACGTATAACGTATAACGTATAACGTATAACGTATAACGTATAACGTATAACGTATAACGTATAACGTATAACGTATAACGTATAACGTACAACGTATAACGAATACCGTATAACGTATAACTAATAACGTATGACGTATAACGAATATCGTACAACGTATAACGCATAACGTATAACGTATAACATGTAATGTATAACGTATAACGTATAATGTATAGCGTATAACGTATAACGTAAAACGTATAACGTATAACGTACAACGTATAACGTATCACGTATAACGTATTACGAATAACGTATAACGTATAACGTATAACGTAACACCTATAACGTATAAAGTATAACGTATAACGTATAACGTATAACGTATAACGTATAACGTGTAACGTATATCGTATAACGTATAACGTACAACGAATATCGTAAAACGTATAACGTATAACGTATAACGTATAACGTATAACGTACAACGTATAACGTATACCGTATAACGTATAACTAATAACGTATGACGTATAACGAATATCGTACAACGTATAACGCATAACGTATAACGTATAACATGTAATGTATAACGTATAACGTATAATGTATAGCGTATAACGTATAACGCATAACGTATAACGTATAACGTATAACGTATAACGTATAACGTATAACGTATAACGTATAACGTATAACGTATAACGTATAACGTATAACGTATAACGTATAACGTATAACGTATAACGTATAACGTATAACGTATAACGTATAACGTATAACGTATAACGTATAACGTGTAACGAAGAACGTATAAAGAATAACGTAAAACGTATATCGTATAACGTACAACTTATAACGTATAACGTATAACGTATAACGTACAACGTATAACGATATACCGTATAACGTATAACTAATAACGTGTGACGTATAACGTATAACGTATAACGTATAACGTATATCGTATAACGTATAACGTATAACGAATAACGTAAAACGTATAACGCATAATGTATAACGTATAACGTATAACGTATAACGTATAACGTATAACGTATAACGTATAACGTATAACGTATAACGTATAACGTATAACGTACAACGTATAACGAATACCGTATAACGTATAACTAATAACGTATGACGTATAACGAATATCGTACAACGTATAACGCATAACGTATAACGTATTACATGTAATGTATAACGTATAACGTATAATGTATAGCGTATAACGTATAACGTATAACGTATAACGTATAACGTATAACGTATAACGTATAACGTATAACGTATAACGAATAACGTAAAACGTATAACGCATAATGTATAACGTATAACGTATAACGTATAACGTATAACGTATAACGTATAACGTATAACGTATAACGTATAACGTATAGCGTACAACGTATAACGAATACCGTATAACGTATAACTAATAACGTATGACGTATAACGAATATCGTACAACGTATAACGCATAACGTATAACGTATAACATGTAATGTATAACGTATAACGTATAATGTATAGCGTATAACGTATAACGTATAACGTATAACGTATAACGTATAACGTATAACGTATAACGTATAACGTATAACGTATAACGTATAACGTGTAACGTATAACGTATAACGTATAACGTATAACGTATAACGTATAACGTATAACGTATAACGTATAACGTATAACGTATAACGTATAACGTATAACGTATAACGTATAACGTATAACGTAAAACGTATAACGTATAACGTATAACGTATAACGTGTAACGAAGAACGTATAAAGAATAACGTATAACGTATATCGTATAACGTACAACTTATAACGTATAACGTACAACGTATAACGTATAACGTATAACGTATAACGTATAACGTATAACGTATAACGTATAACGTATAACGTATAACGTACAACGTATAACGTATACCGTATAACGTATAACTAATAACGTATGACGTATAACGAATATCGTACAACGTATAACGCATAACGTATAACGTATAACGTATAACGTATAACGTATAACGTATAACGTATAACGTATAACGTATTACGTATAACGTATAACGTATAAAGTATAACGTATAACGTATAACGTATAACGTATAACGTATAACGTATAACGTAAAACGTATATCGTATAACGTACAACTTATAACGTATAACGTATAACGTATAACGTACAACGTATAACGTATACCGTATAACGTATAACTAATAACGTGTGACGTATAACGAATATCGTACAACGTATAACGCATAACGTATAACGTATAACGTATAACGTATAACGTATAACGTATAACGTATAACGTATAACGTATAACGTATAACGTATAACGTATAACGTATAACGTATAACGTATAACGTGTAACGAAGAACGTATAAAGAATAACGTAAAACGTATATCGTATAACGTACAACTTATAACGTATAACGTATAACGTATAACGTACAACGTATAACGTATACCGTATAACGTATAACTAATAACGTGTGACGTATAACGTATAACGTATAACGTATAACGTATATCGTATAACGTATAACGTATAACGAATAACGTAAAACGTATAACGCATAATGTATAACGTATAACGTATAACGTATAACGTATAACGTATAACGTATAACGTATAACGTATAACGTATAACGTATAACGTATAACGTACAACGTATAACGAATACCGTATAACGTATAACTAATAACGTATGACGTATAACGAATATCGTACAACGTATAACGCATAACGTATAACGTATTACATGTAATGTATAACGTATAACGTATAATGTATAGCGTATAACGTATAACGTATAACGTATAACGTATAACGTATAACGTATAACGTATAACGTATAACGTATAACGAATAACGTAAAACGTATAACGCATAATGTATAACGTATAACGTATAACGTATAACGTATAACGTATAACGTATAACGTATAACGTATAACGTATAACGTATAGCGTACAACGTATAACGAATACCGTATAACGTATAACTAATAACGTATGACGTATAACGAATATCGTACAACGTATAACGCATAACGTATAACGTATAACATGTAATGTATAACGTATAACGTATAATGTATAGCGTATAACGTATAACGTATAACGTATAACGTATAACGTATAACGTATAACGTATAACGTATAACGTATAACGTATAACGTATAACGTGTAACGTATAACGTATAACGTATAACGTATAACGTATAACGTATAACGTATAACGTATAACGTATAACGTATAACGTATAACGTATAACGTATAACGTATAACGTATAACGTATAACGTAAAACGTATAACGTATAACGTATAACGTATAACGTGTAACGAAGAACGTATAAAGAATAACGTATAACGTATATCGTATAACGTACAACTTATAACGTATAACGTACAACGTATAACGTATAACGTATAACGTATAACGTATAACGTATAACGTATAACGTATAACGTATAACGTATAACGTACAACGTATAACGTATACCGTATAACGTATAACTAATAACGTATGACGTATAACGAATATCGTACAACGTATAACGCATAACGTATAACGTATAACGTATAACGTATAACGTATAACGTATAACGTATAACGTATAACGTATTACGTATAACGTATAACGTATAAAGTATAACGTATAACGTATAACGTATAACGTATAACGTATAACGTATAACGTATAACGTATAACGTATAACGTATAACGTATAACGTATAACGTATAACGTATAACGTATAACGTATAACGTTTAACGTATAACGTATAACGTATAACGTATAACGTATAACGTATAACGTATAACGTATAACGTATGACGTATAACGTATAACGTATAACGTATAACATATAACGTATAACCTGTGACGTATAACGTATAACGTATAACGTATAACGTATAACGTATAACGTATGACGTATAACGTATAACGTATAACGTATAACGTATAACATATAACGTATAACCTATGACGTATAACGTATAACGTATAACGTATAACTTGTAACGTATAACGTATAACGTATAACGTACAACGTATAACGTATAACGTATAACATATAACGTATAACGTATAACGTATAACGTATAACGTATAACGTATAACGTATAACGTATAACGTATAACGTATAACGTATAACGTATAACGTATAACGTATAACGTATAACGTATAACGTATAACGTATAACGTATAACGTATAACGTATAACGTACAACGTATAACGTATACCGTATAACGTATAACTAATAACGTATGACGTATAACGAATATCGTACAACGTATAACGCATAACGTATAACGTATAACATGTAATGTATAACGTATAACGTATAGTGTATAGCGTATAACGTATAACGTATAACGTATAACGTACAACGTATAACGTATCACGTATAACGTATTACGAATAACGTATAACGTATAACGTATAACGTAACACCTATAACGTATAAGGTATAACGTATAACGTATAACGTGTAACGAAGAACGTATAAAGAATAACGTATAACGTATATCGTATAACGTACAACTTATAACGTATAACGTACAACGTATAACGTATAACGTATAACGTATAACGTATAACGTATAACGTATAACGTATAACGTGTAACGTATATCGTATAACGTATAACGTATAACGAATAACGTAAAACGTATAACGTATATCGTATAACGTATAACGTGTAACGAAGAACGTATAAAGAATAACGTATAACGTATATCGTATAACGTACAACTTATAACGTATAACGTACAACGTATAACATGTAATGTATTACGTATAACGTATAATGTATAGCGTATAACGTATAACGTATAACGTATAACGTATAACGTATAACGTACAACGTATAACGTATACCGTATAACGTATAACCAATAACGTATGACGTATAACGAATATCGTACAACGTATAACGCATAACGTATAACGTATAACATGTAATGTATAACGTATAACGTATAGTGTTTAGCGTATAACGTATAACGTATAACGTATAACGTACAACGTATAACGTATCACGTATAACGTATTACGAATAACGTATAACGTATAACGTATAACGTAACACCTATAACGTATAAAGTATAACGTATAACGTATAACGTATAACGTATAACGCATAACGTGTAACGTATATCGTATAACGTATAACGTATAACGAATAACGTAAAACGTATAACGTATAACGTATAACGTATAACGTGTAACGAAGAACGTATAAAGAATAACGTATAACGTATATCGTATAACGTACAACTTATAACGTATAACGTACAACGTATAACGTATAACGTATAACGTATAACGTATAACGTATAACGTATAACGTATAACGTACAACGTATAACGTATACCGTATAACGTATAACTAATAACGTATGACGTATAACGAATATCGTACAACGTATAACGCATAACGTATAACGTATAACATGTAATGTATAACATATAATGTATAGCGTATAACGTATAACGTATAACGTATAACGTATAACGTATAACGTATAACGTATAACGTATAACGTATAACGTATAACGTATAACGTATAACGTATAACGTATAACGTATAACGTATAACGTATAACGTATAACGTATAACGTATATCGTATAACGTATAACGTATAACGAATAACGTAAAACGTATAACGCATAATGTATAACGTATAACGTATAACGTATAACGTATAACGTATAACGTATAACGTATAACGTGTAACGTATAACGTATAACGTACAACGTATAACGAATAACGTATAACGTATAACGTATAACGTACAACGTATAACGTATACCGTATAACGTATAACTAATAACGTATGACGTATAACGAATATCGTACAACGTATAACGCATAACGTATAACGTATAACATGTAATGTATAACATATAATGTATAGCGTATAACGTATAACGTATAACGTATAACGTATAACGTATAACGTATAACGTATAACGTATAACGTATAACGTATAACGTATAACGTATAACGTATAACGTATAACGTATAACGTATAACGTATAACGTATAACGTATAACGTATATCGTATAACGTATAACGTATAACGAATAACGTAAAACGTATAACGCATAACGTATAACGTAAAACGTATAACGTATAACGTACAACGTATAACGTATCACGTATAACGTATTACGAATAACGTATAACGTATAACGTATAACGTAACACCTATAACGTATAAAGTATAACGTATAACGTATAACGTATAACGTATAACGTATAACGTGTAACGTATATCGTATAACGTATAACGTATAACGAATATCGTAAAACGTATAACGTATAACGTATAACGTATAACGTATAATGTACAACGTATAACGTATACCGTATAACGTATAACTAATAACGTATGACGTATAACGAATATCGTACAACGTATAACGCGTAACGTATAACGTATAACATGTAATGTATAACGTATAACGTATAATGTATAGCGTATAACGTATAACGCATAACGTATAACGTATAACGTATAACGTATAACGTATAACGTATAACGTATAACGTATAACGTATAACGTATAACGTATAACGTATAACGTATAACGTATAACGTATAACGTATAACGTATAACGTATAACGTATAACGTATAACGTATAACGTATAACGTATAACGTGTAACGAAGAACGTATAAAGAATAACGTAAAACGTATATCGTATAACGTACAACTTATAACGTATAACGTATAACGTATAACGTACAACGTATAACGTATACCGTATAACGTATAACTAATAACGTATGACGTATAACGTACAACGTATAACGTATAACGTATAACGTATAACGTATATCGTATAACGTATAACGTATAACGAATAACGTAAAACGTATAACGCATAATGTATAACGTATAACGTATAACGTATAACGTATAACGTATAACGTATAACGTATAACGTATAACGTATAACGTATAACGTATAACGTACAACGTATAACGAATACCGTATAACGTATAACTAATAACGTATGACGTATAACGAATATCGTACAACGTATAACGCATAACGTATAACGTATTACATGTAATGTATAACGTATAACGTATAATGTATAGCGTATAACGTATAACGTATAACGTATAACGTATAACGTATAACGTATAACGTATAACGTATAACGTATAACGAATAACGTAAAACGTATAACGCATAATGTATAACGTATAACGTATAACGTATAACGTATAACGTATAACGTATAACGTATAACGTATAACGTATAGCGTACAACGTATAACGAATACCGTATAACGTATAACTAATAACGTATGACGTATAACGTATAACGTATAACGTATAACGTATAACGTATAACGTATAACGTATAACGTACAACGTATAACGAATACCGTATAACGTATAACTAATAACGTATGACGTATAACGAATATCGTACAACGTATAACGCATAACGTATAACGTATAACATGTAATGTATAACGTATAACGTATAATGTATAGCGTATAACGTATAACGTAAAACGTATAACGTATAACGTACAACGTATAACGTATCACGTATAACGTATTACGAATAACGTATAACGTATAACGTATAACGTAACACCTATAACGTATAAAGTATAACGTATAACGTATAACGTATAACGTATAACGTATAACGTGTAACGTATATCGTATAACGTATAACGTACAACGAATATCGTAAAACGTATAACGTATAACGTATAACGTATAACGTATAACGTACAACGTATAACGTATACCGTATAACGTATAACTAATAACGTATGACGTATAACGAATATCGTACAACGTATAACGCATAACGTATAACGTATAACATGTAATGTATAACGTATAACGTATAATGTATAGCGTATAACGTATAACGCATAACGTATAACGTATAACGTATAACGTATAACGTATAACGTATAACGTATAACGTATAACGTATAACGTATAACGTATAACGTATAACGTATAACGTATAACGTATAACGTATAACGTATAACGTATAACGTATAACGTATAACGTATAACGTATAACGTGTAACGAAGAACGTATAAAGAATAACGTAAAACGTATATCGTATAACGTACAACTTATAACGTATAACGTATAACGTATAACGTACAACGTATAACGTATACCGTATAACGTATAACTAATAACGTATGACGTATAACGTACAACGTATAACGTATAACGTATAACGTATAACGTATATCGTATAACGTATAACGTATAACGAATAACGTAAAACGTATAACGCATAATGTATAACGTATAACGTATAACGTATAACGTATAACGTATAACGTATAACGTATAACGTATAACGTATAACGTATAACGTATAACGTACAACGTATAACGAATACCGTATAACGTATAACTAATAACGTATGACGTATAACGAATATCGTACAACGTATAACGCATAACGTATAACGTATTACATGTAATGTATGACGTATAACGTATAATGTATAGCGTATAACGTATAACGTATAACGTATAACGTATAACGTATAACGTATAACGTATAACGTATAACGTATAACGAATAACGTAAAACGTATAACGCATAATGTATAACGTATAACGTATAACGTATAACGTATAACGTATAACGTATAACGTATAACGTATAACGTATAGCGTACAACGTATAACGAATACCGTATAACGTATAACTAATAACGTATGACGTATAACGAATATCGTACAACGTATAACGCATAACGTATAACGTATAACATGTAATGTATAACGTATAACGTATAATGTATAGCGTATAACGTATAACGTATAACGTATAACGTATAACGTATAACGTATAACGTATAACGTATAACGTATAACGTATAACGTATAACGTGTAACGTATAACGTATAACGTATAACGTATAACGTATAACGTATAACGTATAACGTATAACGTATAACGTATAACGTATAACCTATAACGTATAACGTATAACGTATAACGTATAACCTATAAAGTATAACGTATAACGTATAACGTATAACGTATAACGTATAACGTATAACGTATAACGTATAACGTATAACGTATAACGTATAACGTATAACGTATAACGTATAACGTATAACGTATAACGTATAACGTATAACGTATAACGTATAACGTATAACGTATAACGTATAACGTATAACGTATAACGTATAACGTATGACGTATAACGTATAACGTATAACGTATAACGTATAACGTATAACGTATATCGTATAACGTATAACGTATAACGAATAACTTAAAACGTATAACGTATAACGTATAACGTATAACGTGTAACGTATAACGTATAACGTATAACGTACAACGTATAACGTATACCGTATAACGTATAACTAATAACGTATGACGTATAACGAATATCGTACAACGTATAGCGCATAACGTATAACGTATAACATGTAATGTATAACGTATAACGTATAATGTATAGCGTATAACGTATAACGTATAACGTATAACGTATAACGTATAACGTATAACGTATAACGTATAACGTATCACGTTCAACGTATAACCTATGACGTATAACGTATAACTTATAACGTATAACGTATAACGTATAACCTATAACGTATAACGTATAACGTATAACGTATAACGTATAACGTGTAACGTATAACGTATAACGTATAACGTATAACGTATAACGTATAACGTATAACCTATAAAGTATAACGTATAACGTATAACGTATAACGTATAACGTATAACGTATAACGTATAACGTATAACGTATAACGTATAACGTATAACGTATAACGTATAACGTATAACGTATAACGTATAACGTATAACGTATAACGTATAACGTATAACGTATAACGTATAACGTATAACGTATAACGTATAACGTATAACGTATAACGTATAACGTATAACGTATAACGTATAACGTATAACCTATAAAGTATAACGTATAACGTATAACGTATAACGTATAACGTATAACGTATAACGTATAACGTATAACGTATAACGTATAACGTATAACGTATAACGTATAACGTATAACGTATAACGTATAACGTATAACGTATAACGTATAACGTATAACGTATTACGTATAACGTATAACGTATAACGTATAACGTATAACGTATAACCTATGACGTATAACGTATAACGTATAACGTATAACTTGTAACGAAAAACGTATAACGAATAACGTAAAACGTATGACGCATTACATGCTACGTATAAAGTATATCGTTCAACGTATAACCTATGACGTATAACGTATAACTTGTAACGTATAACGTATAACGTATAACGTATAACCTATAACGTATAACGTATAACGTATAACGTATAACGTATAACGTATAACGTATAACGTGTAACGTATAACGTATAACGTATAACGTATAACGTATAACGTATAACGTATAACGTATAACGTATAACGTATAACGTATAACGTATGACGTATAACGTATAACGTATAACGTATAACGTGTAACGTATAACGTATAACGTATAACGTATAACGTATAACGTATAACGTATAACCTATAAAGTATAACGTATAACGTATAACGTATAACGTATAACGTATAACGTATAACGTATAACGTATAACGTATAACGTATAACGTATAACGTATAACGTATAACGTATAACGTATAACGTATAACGTATAACGTATAACGTATAACGTATAACGTATAACGTATAACGTATAACGTATAACGTATAACGTATAACGTATAACGTATAACGTATGACGTATAACGTATAACGTATACCGTATAACGTATAACGTATAACCTATGACGTATAACGTATAACGTGTAACGTATAACGTACAACGTATAACGTATACCGTATAACGTATAACGTATAACGTATAACGTATAACGTATAACGTATAACGTATAACGTATAACGTATAACGTATAACGTATAACGTATAACGTATGACGTATAACGTATGACGTATTACGTATAACGTATAACGTACAACGTATAACGTATAACGTATAACGTATAACGTATAACGTATAACGTATAACGTATAACGTATAACGTATAACGTATAACGTATAACGTATAACGTATAACGTATAACGTATAACGTATAACGTATAACGTATAACGTATAACGTATAACGTATAACGTATAACGTATAACGTATAACGTATAACGTATGACGTATAACGTATACCGTATAACGTATAACGTATAACGTATAACCTATGACGTATAACGTATAACGTATAAAGTATTATATAACGTGTAACGAAGTACGTATAACGAATAACGTATAACGTATATCGTATAACGTACAACTTATAACGAATAACGTACAACGTATAACGTATAACGTATAACGTATAACGTATAACGAGTAACGTATAACGTATAACGTATAACGTATAACGTATAACGTATAACGTATAACGTATAACGTATAACGTATAACGTATAACGTATAACGTATAACGTATAACGTATAACGTATAACGTATAACGTATAACGTATAACGTATAACGTATAACGTATAACGTATAACGTATAACGTATAACGTATAACGTATAACGTATAACGTATAACGTATAACGTACAACGTATAACGTATAACGTATAACGTATAACGTATAACGTATAACGTATAACGTACAACGTATAACGTATAACGTATAACGTATAACGTATAACGTATAACGTATAACGTATAACGTATAACGTATAACGTATAACGTATAACGTATAACGTATAACGTATAACGTATAACGTATAACGTATAACGTATAACGTATAACGTATAACGTATAACGTATAACGTATAACGTATAACGTATAACGTCTAACGTATGACGTATAACGTATACCGTATAACGTATAACGTATAACGTATAACCTATGACGTATAACGTATAACGTATAAAGTATTATATAACGTGTAACGAAGTACGTATAACGAATAACGTATAACGTATATCGTATAACGTACAACTTATAACGAATAACGTACAACGTATAACGTATAACGTATAACGTATAACGTATAACGAGTAACGTATAACGTATAACGTATAACGTATAACGTATAACGTATAACGTATAACGTATAACGTATAACGTATAACGTATAACGTATGACGTATAACGTATAACGTATAACGTATAACGTATAACGTATAACGTATAACGTATAACGTATAACGTATAACGTATAACGTATAACGTATAACCTATAACGTATAACGTATAACGTATAACGTATAACCTATAAAGTATAACGTATAACGTATAACGTATAACGTATAACGTATAACGTATAACGTATAACGTATAACGTATAACGTATAACGTATAACGTATAACGTATAACGTATAACGTATAACGTATAACGTATAACGTATAACGTATAACGTATAACGTATAACGTATAACGTATAACGTATAACGTATAACGTATAACGTATGACGTATAACGTATAACGTATAACGTATAACGTATAACGTATAACGTATATCGTATAACGTATAACGTATAACGAATAACTTAAAACGTATAACGTATAACGTATAACGTATAACGTGTAACGTATAACGTATAACGTATAACGTACAACGTATAACGTATACCGTATAACGTATAACTAATAACGTATGACGTATAACGAATATCGTACAACGTATAGCGCATAACGTATAACGTATAACATGTAATGTATAACGTATAACGTATAATGTATAGCGTATAACGTATAACGTATAACGTATAACGTATAACGTATAACGTATAACGTATAACGTATAACGTATAACGTATCACGTTCAACGTATAACCTATGACGTATAACGTATAACTTATAACGTATAACGTATAACGTATAACCTATAACGTATAACGTATAACGTATAACGTATAACGTATAACGTGTAACGTATAACGTATAACGTATAACGTATAACGTATAACGTATAACGTATAACCTATAAAGTATAACGTATAACGTATAACGTATAACGTATAACGTATAACGTATAACGTATAACGTATAACGTATAACGTATAACGTATAACGTATAACGTATAACGTATAACGTATAACGTATAACGTATAACGTATAACGTATAACGTATAACGTATAACGTATAACGTATAACGTATAACGTATAACGTATAACGTATAACGTATAACGTATTACGTATAACGTATAACGTATAACGTATAACGTATAACGTATAACGTATAACGTATAACGTATAACGTATAACGTATAACGTATAACGTATAACGTATAACGTATAACGTATAACGTATAACGTATAACGTATAACGTATAACGTATAACGTATAACGTATAACGTATAACGTATAACGTATAACGTATAACGTATAACGTATAACGTATAACGTATAACGTATAACGTATAACGTATATCGTATAACGTTTAACGTATAACGTATAACGTATAACGTATAACGTATAACGTATAACCTATGACGTATAACGTATCACGTATAACGTATAACGTACAACGTATAACGTACAACGTATAACGTATAACGTATAACGTATAACGTATAACGTATAACGTATAACGTATAACGTATAACGTATAACGTTTAACGTATAACGTATAACGTATAACGTATAACGTATAACGTATAACGTATAACGTATAACGTATGACGTATAACGTATAACGTATAACGTATAACATATAACGTATAACCTATGACGTATAACGTATAACGTATAACGTATAACGTATAACGTATAACGTATAACGTATAACGTATAACGTATAATGTATAACGTATAACATGTAACGTATAGCGTATAACGTATAACGTATAACGTATAACGTATAACGTATAACGTATAACGTATAACGTATATCGTATAACGTATAACGTATAATATATAACATGTAACGTACAACGTATAACGTATACCGTATAACGTATAACTAATAACGTATAACGTATAACGCATAACGTATAACGTATAACGTATAACGTATAACGTATAACGTATAACGTATAACGCATAACGTATAACGCATAACGTATAACGTATAACGTATAACCTATGACGTATAACGTATAACGTATAACGTATAACGTATAACGTATAACGTATAACGTATAACGTATAACCTATGACGTATAACGTGTAACGTATAACGTATAACGTATAACGTATAACGTATAACGTATAACGTATAACGTATAACATGTAACGTACAACGTATAACGTATACCGTGCAACGTATAACGTATATCGTATAACGTACAACTTATAACGTATAACGTACAACGTATAACGTATAACGTATAACGTATAACGTATAACGTATAACGTATAACGTATAACGTATAACGTATAATGTATAACGTATAACGTATAACGTATAACGTATAACGTATAAAGTATAACGTATAACGTATAACGTATAACGTATAAAGTATAACGTATAACGTATAACGTATAACGTATAACGTATAACGTTTAACGTATAACGTATAACGTATAACGTATAACGTATAACGTATAACGTATAACGTATAACGTATGACGTATAACGTATAACGTATAACGTATAACATATAACGTATAACCTATGACGTATAACGTATAACGTATAACGTATAACGTATAACGTATAACGTATAACGTATAACGTATAACGTATAACGTATAATGTATAACGTATAACATGTAACGTATAGCGTATAACGTATAACGTATAACGTATAACGTATAACGTATAACGTATAACGTATATCGTATAACGTATAACGTATAATGTATAACATGTAACGTACAACGTATAACGTATACCGTATAACGTATAACTAATAACGTATAACGTATAACGCATAACGTATAACGTATAACGTATAACGTATAACGTATAACGTATAACGTATAACGTATAACGCATAACGTATAACGCATAACGTATAACGTATAACGTATAACCTATGACGTATAACGTATAACGTATAACGTATAACGTATAACGTATAACGTATAACGTATAACGTATAACGTATAACCTATGACGTATAACGTGTAACGTATAACGTATAACGTATAACGTATAACGTATAACGTATAACGTATAACATGTAACGTATAACGTATAACGTAGAACGTATAACGTATAACGTATAACGTATAACGTATAACGTATAACGTATAACGTATAACGTATAACGTATAACGTATAACGTATAACGTATAACGTATAACGTATAACGTATAACGTATAACGTATAACGTATAACGTATAACGTATAACGTATAACGTATAACGTATAACGTATAACGTATAACGTATAACCTATGACGTATAACGTATAACGTATAACGTATAACGTACAACGTATAACGTATAACGTATAACGTATAACGTATAACGTATAACGTAAAACGTATAACGTTTAACGTATAACGTATAACGTATAACGTATAACGTATAACGTATAACCTGTGACGTATAACGTATAACGTGTAACGTATAACGTATATCGTATAACGTATAACGTATAATGTATAACGTATAACATGTAACGTATAGCGTATAACGTATAACGTATCACGTATAACGTATAACGTATAACATATAACGTATAACGTATATCGTATAACGTATAACGTATAACGTATAACGTATAACGTATAACGTATAAAGTATAACGTATAACGTATAACGTATAACGTATAACGTATAACGTATAACGTATAACGTATAACGTGTAACGTATAACGTATAACGTATAACGTATAACGTATAACGTATAACGTATAACCTATAAAGTATAACGTATAACGTATAACGTATAACGTATAACGTATAACGTATAACGTATAACGTATAACGTATAACGTATAACGTATAACGTATAACGTATAACGTATAACGTATAACGTATAACGTATAACGTATAACGTATAACGTATAACGTATAACATATAACGTATAACGTATAACGTATAACGTATAACGTATAACGTATAACGTATGACGTATAACGTATAACGTATACCGTATAACGTATAGCGTATAACCTATGACGTATAACGTATAACGTGTAACGTATAACGTACAACGTATAACGTATACCGTATAACGTATAACGTATAACGTATAACGTATAACGTATAACGTATAACGTATAACGTATAACGTATAACGTATAACGTATAACGTATAACGTATAACGTATAACGTATAACGTATAACGTATAACGTATAGCGTATGACGTATAACGTATGACGTATAACGTATGACGTATAACGTATAACGTATAACGTACAACGTATAACGTACAACGTATAACGTACAACGTATAACGTACAACGTATAACGTATAACGTATAACGTATAACGTATAACGTATAACGTATAACGTATAACGTATAACGTATAACGTATAACGTATAACGTATAACGTATAACGTATAACGTATAACGTATAACGTATAACGTATAACGTATAACGTATGACGTATAACGTATACCGTATAACGTATAATGTATAACGTATAACCTATGACGTATAACGTATAACGTATAAAGTATTATATAACGTGTAACGAAGTACGTATAACGAATAACGTATAACGTATATCGTATAACGTACAACTTATAACGAATAACGTACAACGTATAACGTATAACGTATAACGTATAACGTATAACGAGTAACGTATAACGTATAACGTATAACGTATAACGTATAACGTATAGCGTATAACGTATAACGTATAACGTATAACGTATAACGTATAACGTATAACGTATAACGTATAACGTATAACGTATAACGTATAACGTATAACGTATAACGTATAACGTATAACGTATAACGTATAACGTATAACGTATAACGTATAACGTATAACTTATAACGTATAACGTATAACGTATAACGTATAACGTATAACGTATAACGTACAACGTATAACGTAGAACGTATAACGTATAACGTATAACGTATAACGTATAACGTATAACGTATAACGTATAACGTATAACGTATAACGTATAACGTATAACGCATAACGTATAACGTATAACATGTAACGTATAACGTATAACGTATAACGTATAACGTATAACGTATAACGTATAACGTATAACGTATAACGTATAACGTATAACGTATAACGTATAACGTATAACGTATAACGTATAACGTATAACGTATAACGTATAACGTATAACGTATAACGTATAACGTATAACGTATAACGTATAACCTATGACGTATAACGTATAACGTATAACGTATAACGTACAACGTATAACGTATAACGTATAACGTATAACGTATAACGTATAACGTAAAACGTATAACGTTTAACGTATAACGTATAACGTATAACGTATAACGTATAACGTATAACCTGTGACGTATAACGTATAACGTGTAACGTATAACGTATATCGTATAACGTATAACGTATAATGTATAACGTATAACATGTAACGTATAGCGTATAACGTATAACGTATCACGTATAACGTATAACGTATAACATATAACGTATAACGTATATCGTATAACGCATAACGTATAACGTATAACGTATAACGTATAACGTATAACGTATAACGTATAACGTATAACGTATAACGTATAACGTATAAAGTATAACGTATAACGTATAACGTATAACGTATAACGTATAACGTATAACGTATAACGTATAACGTGTAACGTATAACGTATAACGTATAACGTATAACGTATTACGTATAACGTATAACCTATAAAGTATAACGTATAACGTATAACGTATAACGTATAACGTATAACGTATAACGTATAACGTATAACGTATAACGTAAAACGTATAACGTATAACGTATAACGTATAACGTATAACGTATAACGTATAACGTATAACGTATAACGTATAACATATAACGTATAACGTATAACGTATAACGTATAACGTATAACGTATAACGTATGACGTATAACGTATAACGTATACCGTATAACGTATAACGTATAACCTATGACGTATAACGTATAACGTGTAACGTATAACGTACAACGTATAACGTATACCGTATAACGTATAACGTATAACGTATAACGTATAACGTATAACGTATAACGTATAACGTATAACGTATAACGTATAACGTATAACGTATAACGTATAACGTATAACGTATAACGTATAACGTATGACGTATAACGTATGACGTATAACGTATGACGTATAACGTATAACGTATAACGTACAACGTATAACGTACAACGTATAACGTACAACGTATAACGTATAACGTATAACGTATAACGTATAACGTATAACGTATAACGTATAACGTATAACGTATAACGTATAACGTATAACGTATAACGTATAACGTATAACGTATAACGTATAACGTATAACGTATAACGTATAACGTATGACGTATAACGTATACCGTATAACGTATAATGTATAACGTATAACCTATGACGTATAACGTATAACGTATAAAGTATTATATAACGTGTAACGAAGTACGTATAACGAATAACGTATAACGTATATCGTATAACGTACAACTTATAACGAATAACGTACAACGTATAACGTATAACGTATAACGTATAACGTATAACGAGTAACGTATAACGTATAACGTATAACGTATAACGTATAACGTATAACGTATAACGTATAACGTATAACGTATAACGTATAACGTATAACGTATAACGTATAACGTATAACGTATAACGTATAACGTATAACGTATAACGTATAACGTATAACGTATAACGTATAACGTATAACGTATAACGTATAACGTATAACGTATAACTTATAACGTATAACGTATAACGTATAACGTATAACGTATAACGTATAACGTACAACGTATAACGTATAACGTATAACGTATAACGTATAACGTATAACGTATAACGTATAACGTATAACGTATAACGTATAACGTATAACGTATAACGTATAACGTATAACGTATAACGTATAACGTATAACGTATTACGTATAACGTATGACGTATAACGTATAACGTATACCGTATAACGTATAACGTATAACCTATGACGTATAACGTATAACGTGTAACGTATAACGTACAACGTATAACGTATACCGTATAACGTATAACGTATAACGTATAACGTATAACGTATAACGTATAACGTATAACGTATAACGTATAACGTATAACGTATAACGTATAACGTATAACGTATAACGTATAACCTATGACGTATAACGTATAACGTATAAAGTATTATATAACGTGTAACGAAGTACGTATAACGAATAACGTATAACGTATATCGTATAACGTACAACTTATAACGAATAACGTACAACGTATAACGTATAACGTATAACGTATAACGTATAACGAGTAACGTATAACGTATAACGTATAACGTATAACGTATAACGTATAACGTATAACGTATAACGTATAACGTATAACGTATAACGTATAACGTATAACGTATAACGTATAACGTATAACGTATAACGTATAACGTATAACGTATAACGTATAACGTATAACGTATAACGTATAACGTATAACGTATAACGTATAACGTATAACGTATAACGTATAACGTATAACGTATAACTTATAACGTATAACGTATAACGTATAACGTATAACGTATAACGTATAACGTACAACGTATAACGTATAACGTATAACGTATAACGTATAACGTATAACGTATAACGTATAACGTATAACGTATAACGTATAACGTATAACGTATAACATATAACGTATAACGTATAACGTATAACGTATAACGTATAACGTATAACGTTCAACGTATAACCTATGACGTATAACGTATAACTTATAACGTATAACGTATAACGTATAACGTATAACCTATAACGTATAACGTATAACGTATAACGTATAACGTATAACGTATAACGTATAACGTATAACGTATAACCTATAAAGTATAACGTATAACGTATAACGTATAACGTATAACGTATAACGTATAACGTATAACGTATAACGTATAAAGTATAACGTATAACGTATAACGTATAACGTATAACGTATGACGTATAACGTATACCGTATAACGTATAACGTATAACGTATAACGTATAACGTATAACGTATAACGTATAACGTATAACGTATAACGTATAACGTATAACGTATAACGTAAAACGTATAACGTTCAACGTATAACCTATGACGTATAACGTATAACTTATAACGTATAACGTATAACGTATAACGTATAACCTATAACGTATAACGTATAACGTATAACGTATAACGTATAACGTATAACGTATAACGTATAACCTATAAAGTATAACGTATAACGTATAACGTATAACGTATAACGTATAACGTATAACGTATAACGTATAACGTATAACGTATAACGTATAACGTATAACGTATAACGTATAACGTATAACGTATAACGTATAACGTATAACGTATAACGTATAACGTATAACGTATAACGTATAACGTATAACGTATAACGTATAACGTATAACGTATAACGTATAACGTATAACGTATAACGTATAACGTATAACGTATAACGTATAACGTATAACGTATAACGTATAACGTATAACGTATAACGTATAACGTATAACGTATAACGTATAACCTATAAAGTATAACGTATAACGTATAACGTATAACGTATAACGTATAACGTATAACGTATAACGTATAACGTATAACGTATAACGTATAACGTATACCGTATAACGTATAACGTATAACGTATAACGTATAACGTATAACGTATAACGTATAACGTATAACCTATGACGTATAACGTATAACGTATAAAGTATTATATAACGTGTAACGAAGTACGTATAACGAATAACGTATAACGTATATCGTATAACGTATAACGTATAACGTATAACGTATAACGTATAACGTATAACGTATAACGTATAACGTATAACGTATAACGTATAACGTATAACGTATAACGTATAACGTATGACGTATAACGTATGACGTATAACGTATAACGTGTAACGTATAACGTACAACGTATAACGTATACCGTATAACGTATAGCGTATAACGTATAACGTATAACGTATAACGTATAACGTATAACGTATAACCTATGACGTATAACGTATAACGTATAAAGTATTATATAACGTGTAACGAAGTACGTATAACGAATAACGTATAACGTATATCGTATAACGTATAACGTATAACGTATAACGTATAACGTATAACGTATAACGTATAACGTATAACGTATAACGTATAACGTATAACGTATAACGTATAACGTATAACGTATAACGTATAACGTATAACGTATGACGTATAACGTATAACGTATAACGTATAACGTATAACGTATAACGTATATCGTATAACGTATAACGTATAACGAATAACTTAAAACGTATAACGTATAACGTATAACGTATAACGTGTAACGTATAACGTATAACGTATAACGTACAACGTATAACGTATACCGTATAACGTATAACTAATAACGTGTGACGTATAACGAATATCGTACAACGTATAGCGCATAACGTATAACGTATAACATGTAATGTATAACGTATAACGTATAATGTATAGCGTATAACGTATAACGTATAACGTATAACGTATAACGTATAACGTATAACGTATAACGTATAACGTATAACGTATCACGTTCAACGTATAACCTATGACGTATAACGTATAACTTATAACGTATAACGTATAACGTATAACGTATAACCTATAACGTATAACGTATAACGTATAACGTATAACGTATAACGTGTAACGTATAACGTATAACGTATAACGTATAACGTATAACGTATAACGTATAACGTATAACGTGTAACGTATAACGTATAACGTATAACGTACAACGTATAACGTATACCGTATAACGTATAACTAATAACGTATGACGTATAACGAATATCGTACAACGTATAGCGCATAACGTATAACGTATAACATGTAATGTATAACGTATAACGTATAATGTATAGCGTATAACGTATAACGTATAACGTATAACGTATAACGTATAACGTATAACGTATAACGTATCACGTTCAACGTATAACCTATGACGTATAACGTATAACTTATAACGTATAACGTACAACGTATAACCTATAACGTATAACGTATAACGTATAACGTATAACGTATAACGTATAACGTATAACGTATAACGTATAACGCATAAAGTATAACGTATAACGTATAACGTATAACGTATAACGTATAACGTATAACGTATAACGTATAACGTGTAACGTATAACGTATAACGTATAACGTATAACGTATAACGTATAACGTATAACCTATAAAGTATAACGTATAACGTATAACGTATAACGTATAACGTATAACGTATAACGTATAACGTATAACGTATAACGTATAACGTATAACGTATAACGTATAACGTATAACGTATAACGTATAACGTATAACGTATAACGTATAACCTATGACGTATAACGTATAACGTGTAACGTATAACGTACAACGTATAACGTATACCGTATAACGTATAACGTATAACGTATAACGTATAACGTATAACGTATAACGTATAACGTATAACGTATAACGTATAACGTATAACGTATAACGTATAACGTATAACGTATAACGTATAACGTATAACGTATAACGTATGACGTATAACGTATGACGTATAACGTATGACGTATAACGTACAACGTATAACGTACAACGTATAACGTACAACGTATAACGTATAACGTATAACGTATAACGTATAACGTATAACGTATAACGTATAACGTATAACGTATAACGTATAACGTATAACGTATAACGTATAACGTATAACGTATAACGTATAACGTATAACGTATAACGTATGACGTATAACGTATAACGTATAACGTATGACGTATAACGTATACCGTATAACGTATAACGTATAACGTATAACCTATGACGTATAACGTATAACGTATAAAGTATTATATAACGTGTAACGAAGTACGTATAACGAATAACGTATAACGTATATCGTATAACGTACAACTTATAACGAATAACGTACAACGTATAACGTATAACGTATAACGTATAACGTATAACGAGTAACGTATAACGTATAACGTATAACGTATAACGTATAACGTATAACGTATAACGTATAACGTATAACGTATAACGTATAACGTATAACCTATAAAGTATAACGTATAACGTATAACGTATAACGTATAACGTATAACGTATAACGTATAACGTATAACGTATAACGTATAACGTATGACGTATAACGTATACCGTATAACGTATAACGTATAACGTATAACGTATAACGTATAACGTATAACGTATAACGTATAACGTATAACGTATAACGTACAACGTATAACGTATAACGTATAACGTATAACGTATAACGTATGACGTAAAACGTATAACGTATAACGTATAACGTATAACGTATAACGTATAACGTACAACGTATAACGTATAACGTATAACGTATAACGTATAACGTATAACGTATAACGTATAACGTATAACGTATAACGTACAACGTATAACGTACAACGTATAACGTATAACGTATAACGTATAACGTATAACGTATAACGTATAACGTATAACGTATAACGTATAACGTAGAACGTATAACGTATAACGTATAACGTATAACGTTCAACGTATAACCTATGACGTATAACGTATAACTTATAACGTATAACGTATAACGTATAACGTATAACGTATAACGTATAACCTATAACGTATAACGTATAACGTATAACGTATAACGTATAACGTATAACGTATAACGTATAACGTATAACCTATAAAGTATAACGTATAACGTATAACGTATAACGTATAACGTATAACGTATAACGTATAACGTATAACGTATAACGTATAACGTATAACGTATAACGTATAACGTATAACGTATAACGTATAACGTATAACGTATAACGTATAACGTATAACGTATAACGTATAACGTATAACGTATAACGTATAACGTATAACGTATAACGTATAACGTATAACGTATAACGTATAACGTATAACGTGTAACGTATAACGTATAACGTATAACGTATAACGTATAACGTATAACGTATAACGTATAACGTATAACGTATAACGTATAACGTATAACGTATAACGTATAACGTATAACGTATAACGTATGACGTATAACGTATAACGTATAACGTATAACGTATAACGTATAACGTATAACGTATAACGTATGACGTATAACGTATACCGTATAACGTATAACGTATAACGTATAACGTATAACGAATAACGTAAAACGTATAACGCATAATGTATAACGTATAACGTATAACGTATAACGTATAACGTACAACGTATAACGTATATCGAATAACGTAAAACGTATAATGTATAACATGTAACGTACAACGTATAACGTATACCGTATAACGTATAACTAATAACGTATAACGTATAACGCATAACGTATAACGTATAACGTATAACGTATAACGTATAACGTATAACGTATAACGTATAACGCATAACGTATAACGCATAACGTATAACGTATAACGTATAACCTATGACGTATAACGTATAACGTATAACGTATAACGTATAACGTATAACGTATAACGTATAACGTACAACGTATAACGTACAACGTATAACGTATAACGTATAACGTATAACGTATAACGTATAACGTATAACGTTTAACGTATAACGTATAACGTATAACGTATAACGTATAACGTATAACGTATAACGTATAACGTATGACGTATAACGTATAACGTATAACGTATAACATATAACGTATAACCTATGACGTATAACGTATAACGTATAACGTATAACGTATAACGTATAACGTATAACGTATAACGTATAACGTATAATGTATAACGTATAACATGTAACGTATAGCGTATAACGTATAACGTATAACGTATAACGTATAACGTATAACGTATAACGTATATCGAATAACGTAAAACGTATAATGTATAACATGTAACGTACAACGTATAACGTATACCGTATAACGTATAACTAATAACGTATAACGTATAACGCATAACGTATAACGTATAACGTATAACGTATAACGTATAACGTATAACGTATAACGCATAACGTATAACGCATAACGTATAACGTATAACGTATAACCTATGACGTATAACGTATAACGTATAACGTATAACGTATAACGTATAACGTATAACGTATAACGTATAACCTATGACGTATAACGTGTAACGTATAACGTATAACGTATAACGTATAACGTATAACGTATAACGTATAACATGTAACGTACAACGTATAACGTATACCGTGCAACGTATAACGTATATCGTATAACGTACAACTTATAACGTATAACGTACAACGTATAACGTATAACGTATAAAGTATAACGTATAACGTATAACGTATAACGTATAACGTATAAAGTATAACGTATAACGTATAACGTATAACGTATAACGTATAACGTTTAACGTATAACGTATAACGTATAACGTATAACGTATAACGTATAACGTATAACGTATAACGTATGACGTATAACGTATAACGTATAACGTATAACATATAACGTATAACCTATGACGTATAACGTATAACGTATAACGTATAACGTATAACGTATAACGTATAACGTATAACGTATAACGTATAATGTATAACGTATAACATGTAACGTATAGCGTATAACGTATAACGTATAACGTATAACGTATAACGTATAACGTATAACGTATATCGTATAACGTATAACGTATAATGTATAACATGTAACGTACAACGTATAACGTATACCGTATAACGTATAACTAATAACGTATAACGTATAACGCATAACGTATAACGTATAACGTATAACGTATAACGTATAACGTATAACGCGTAACGTATAACGCATAACGTATAACGCATAACGTATAACGTATAACGTATAACCTATGACGTATAACGTATAACGTATAACGTATAACGTATAACGTATAACGTATAACGTATAACGTATAACGTATAACCTATGACGTATAACGTGTAACGTATAACGTATAACGTATAACGTATAACGTATAACGTATAACGTATAACATGTAACGTATAACGTATAACGTAGAACGTATAACGTATAACGTATAACGTATAACGTATAACGTATAACGTATAACGTATAACGTATAACGTATAACGTATAACGTATAACGTATAACGTATAACGTATAACGTACAACGTATAACGTATAACGTATAACGTATAACGTATAACGTATGACGTATAACGTATAAAGTATAACGTATAACGTATAACGTATAACGTATAACGTATAACGTATAACGTATAACGTATAACGTATAACGTATAACGTATAACGTATAACGTATAACGTATAACGTATAACGTATAACGTATAACGTATAACGTATAACGTATAACGTATAACGTATAACGTATATCGTATAACGTATAACGTATAACGTATAACGTATAACGTATAACGTATAACGTATAACCTATGACGTATAACGTATAACGTATAACGTATAACGTACAACGTATAACGTATAACGTATAACGTATAACGTATAACGTATAACGTATAACGTATAACGTATAACGTATAACGTATAACGTATAACGTATAACGTATAACGTATAACGTATAACGTATAACGTATATCGTATAACGTATAACGTATAACGAATAACGTAAAACGTATAACGCATAATGTATAACGTATAACGTATAACGTATAACGTATAACGTACAACGTATAACGTATAACGTATAACGTATAACGTATAACGTATAACGTATAACGTATAACGTATAACGTATAACGTATAACGTATAACGTATAACGTATAACGTATAACGTATAAAGTATAACGTATAACGTATAACGTACAACGTATAACGTATAACGTATAACGTATAACGTATAACGTATAACGTATAACGTATAACGTATAACGTATAACGTATAACGTTTAACGTATAACGTATAACGTATAACGTATAACGTATAACGTATAACGTATAACGTATAACGTATGACGTATAACGTATAACGTATAACGTATAACATATAACGTATAACCTGTGACGTATAACGTATAACGTATAACGTATAACGTATAACGTATAACGTATAACGCATAACGTATAACGCATAACGTATAACGTATAACGTATAACCTATGACGTATAACGTATAACGTATAACGTATAACGTATAACGTATAACGTATAACGTATAACGTATAACCTATGACGTATAACGTGTAACGTATAACGTATAACGTATAACGTATAACGTATAACGTATAACGTATAACATGTAACGTACAACGTATAACGTATACCGTGCAACGTATAACGTATATCGTATAACGTACAACTTATAACGTATAACGTACAACGTATAACGTATAACGTATAAAGTATAACGTATAACGTATAACGTATAACGTATAACGTATAAAGTATAACGTATAACGTATAACGTATAACGTATAACGTATAACGTTTAACGTATAACGTATAACGTATAACGTATAACGTATAACGTATAACGTATAACGTATAACGTATGACGTATAACGTATAACGTATAACGTATAACATATAACGTATAACCTATGACGTATAACGTATAACGTATAACGTATAACGTATAACGTATAACGTATAACGTATAACGTATAACGTATAATGTATAACGTATAACATGTAACGTATAGCGTATAACGTATAACGTATAACGTATAACGTATAACGTATAACGTATAACGTATATCGTATAACGTATAACGTATAATGTATAACGTATAACGTATAACGTATAACGTATATCGTATAACGTATAACGTATAATGTATAACATGTAACGTACAACGTATAACGTATACCGTATAACGTATAACTAATAACGTATAACGTATAACGCATAACGTATAACGTATAACATATAACGTATAACCTATGACGTATAACGTATAACGTATAACGTATAACTTGTAACGTATAACGTATAACGTATAACGTACAACGTATAACGTATAACGTGTAACGTATAACGTGTAACGTATAACGTATAACGTATAACGTATAACGTATAACGTATGACGTATAACGTATAACGTATAACGTATAACGTATAACGTATAACGTATAACGTATAACGTATAACGTATAACGTATAACGTATAACGTATAACGTATAACGTATAACGTATAACGTATAACGTATAACGTATAACGTATAACGTACAACGTATAACGTATAACGTATAACGTATAACGTATAACGTATGACGTATAACGTATAACGTATAACGTATAACGTATAACGTATAACCTATGACGTATAACGTATAACGTGTAACGTATAACGTATATCGTATAACGTATAACGTATAATGTATAACGTATAACATGTAACGTATAGCGTATAACGTATAACGCATCACGTATAACGTATAACGTATAACGTATAACGTATAACGTATATCGTATAACGTATAACGTATAACGTATAACGTATAACGTATAACGTATAACGTATAACGTATAACGTATAACGTATAAAGTATAACGTATAACGTATAACGTATAACGTATAACGTATAACGTATAACGTATAACGTATAACGTATAACGTATAACGTATAACGTATAACGTATAACGTATAACGTATAACGTATAACGTATAACGTATAACGTATAACGTATAACGTATATCGTATAACCTATGACGTATAACGTATAACGTATAACGTATAACGTACAACGTATAACGTATAACGTATAACGTATAACGTATAACGTATAACGTATAACGTATAACGTATAACGTATAACGTATAACGTATAACGTATAACGTATAACGTATAACGTATAACGTATATCGTATAACGTATAACGTATAACGAATAACGTAAAACGTATAACGCATAATGTATAACGTATAACGTATAACGTATAACGTATAACGTACAACGTATAACGTATAACGTATAACGTATAACGTATAACGTATAACGTATAACGTATAACGTATAACGTATAACGTATAACGTATAACGTATAACGTATAAAGTATAACGTATAACGTATAACGTATAACGTATAACGTATAACGTATAACGTATAACGTATAACGTATAACGTATAACGTATAACGTATAACGTATAACGTTTAACGTATAACGTATAACGTATAACGTATAACGTATAACGTATAACGTATAACGTATAACGTATGACGTATAACGTATAACGTATAACGTATAACATATAACGTATAACCTGTGACGTATAACGTATAACGTATAACGTATAACGTATAACGTATAACGTATAACGTATGACGTATAACGTATAACGTACAACGTATAACGTATAACGTATAACGTATAACGTGTAACGTATAACGTATAACGTATAACGTATAACGTATAACGTATAACGTATAACGTATAACGTATAACGTATAACGTATAACGTATAACGTATAACGTATAACGTATAACGTATAACGTATAACGTATAACGTATAACGTATAACGTATAACGTATAACGTATAACGTATAACGTATAACGTATAACGTATAACGTATAACGTATAACGTATAACGTATAACGTATAACGTATAACGTATAACGTATAACGTATAACGTATAACGTATAACCTAAGACGTATAACGTATAACATATAACGTATAACCTGTGACGTATAACGTATAACGTATAACGTATAACGTATAACGTATAACGTATGACGTATAACGTATAACGTATAACGTACAACGTATAACGTATAACGTATAACGTATAACATGTAATGTATAACGTATAACGTATAATGTATAGCGTATAACGTATAACGTATAACGTATAACGTATAACGTATAACGTATAACGTATAACGTATAACGTATAACGTATAACGTATCACGTTCAACGTATAACCTATGACGTATAACGTATAACTTATAACGTATAACGTATAACGTATAACCTATAACGTATAACGTATAACGTATAACGTATAACGTATAACGTATAACGTGTAACGTATAACGTATAACGTATAACGTATAACGTATAACGTATAACGTATAACCTATAAAGTATAACGTATAACGTATAACGTATAACGTATAACGTATAACGTATAACGTATAACGTATAACGTATAACGTATAACGTATAACGTATAACGTATAACGTATAACGTATAACGTATAACGTATAACGTATAACGTATAACGTATAACGTATAACGTATAACGTATAACGTATAACGTATAACGTATAACGTATAACGTATAACGTATTACGTATAACGTATGACGTATAACGTATAACGTATACCGTATAACGTATAACGTATAACCTATGACGTATAACGTATAACGTGTAACGTATAACGTACAACGTATATCGTATACCGTATAACGTATAACGTATAACGTATAACGTATAACGTATAACGTGTAACGTATAACGTATAACGTATAACGTATAACGTATAACGTATAACGTATAACGTATAACGTATAACGTATAACGTATGACGTATAACGTATGACGTATAACGTATAACGTGTAACGTATAACGTACAACGTATAACGTATACCGTATAACGTATAACGTATAACGTATAACGTATAACGTATAACGTATAACGTATAACGTATAAGCTATGACGTATAACGTATAACGTATAAAGTATTATATAACGTGTAACGAAGTACGTATAACGAATAACGTATAACGTATATCGTATAACGTATAACGTATAACGTATAACGTATAACGTATAACGTATAACGTATAACGTATAACCTATAACGTATAACGTATAACGTATAACGTATAACGTATAACGTATAACGTATGACGTATAACGTATAACGTATAACGTATAACGTATAACGTATAACGTATATCGTATAACGTATAACGTATAACGAATAACTTAAAACGTATAACGTATAACGTATAACGTATAACGTGTAACGTATAACGTATAACGTATAACGTACAACGTATAACGTATACCGTATAACGTATAACTAATAACGTATGACGTATAACGAATATCGTACAACGTATAGCGCATAACGTATAACGTATAACATGTAATGTATAACGTATAACGTATAATGTATAGCGTATAACGTATAACGTATAACGTATAACGTATAACGTATAACGTATAACGTATAACGTATCACGTTCAACGTATAACCTATGACGTATAACGTATAACTTATAACGTATAACGTATAACGTATAACCTATAACGAATAACGTATAACGTATAACGTATAACGTATAACGTGTAACGTATAACGTATAACGTATAACGTATAACGTATAACGTATAACGTATAACCTATAAAGTATAACGTATAACGTATAACGTATAACGTATAACGTATAACGTATAACGTATAACGTATAACGTATAACGTATAACGTATAACGTATAACGTATAACGTATAACGTATAACGTACAACGTATAACGTATAACGTATAACGTATAACGTATAACGTATAACGTATAACGTATAACGTATAACGTATAACGTATAACGTATAACGTATAACGTATTACGTATAACGTATAACGTATAACGTATAACGTATAACGTATAACGTATAACGTATAACGTATAACGTATAACGTATAACGTATGACGTATAACGTATACCGTATAACGTATAACGTATAACGTATAACGTATAACCTATGACGTATAACGTATAACGTATAACGTATAAAGTATTATATAACGTGTAACGAAGTACGTATAACGAATAACGTATAACGTATATCGTATAACGTACAACTTATAACGAATAACGTACAACGTATAACGTATAACGTATAACGTATAACGTATAACGAGTAACGTATAACGTATAACGTGTAACGTATAACGTATAACGTATAACGTATAACGTATAACGTATAACGTATAACGTATAACGTATAACGTATAACGTATAACGTATAACGTATAACGTATAACGTATAACGTATAACGTATAACGTATAACGTATAACGTATAACGTATAACGTATAACTTATAACGTATAACGCATAACGTATAACGTATAACGTATAACGTATAACGTACAACGTATAACGTATAACGTATAACGTATAACGTATAACGTATAACGTATAACGTATAACGTATAACGTATAACGTATAACGTATAACGTATAACATATAACGTATAACATATAACGTATAACGTATAACGTATAACGTATAACGTTCAACGTATAACCTATGACGTATAACGTATAACTTATAACGTATAACGTATAACGTATAACGTATAACCTATAACGTATAACGTATAACGTATAACGTATAACGTATAACGTATAACGTATAACGTATAACGTATAACGTATAACGTATAACCTATAAAGTATAACGTATAACGTATAACGTATAACGTATAACGTATAACGTATAACGTATAACGTATAACGTATAACGTATAAAGTATAACGTATAAAGTATAACGTATAACGTATAACGTATAACGTATAACGTATGACGTATAACGTATACCGTATAACGTATACCGTATAACGTATAACGTATAACGTATAACCTATAACGTATAACGTATAACGTATAACGTATAACGTATAACGTATAACGTATAACGTATAACGTATAACGTATAACGTATAACGTATAACCTATAAAGTATAACGTATAACGTATAACGTATAACGTATAACGTATAACGTATAACGTATAACGTATAACGTATAACGTATAACGTATAACGTATAACGTATAACGTATAACGTATAACGTATAACGTATAACGTATAACGTATAACGTATAACGTATAACGTATAACGTATAACGTATAACGTATAACGTATAACGTATAACGTACAACGTATAACGTATAACGTATAACGTATAACGTATAACGTATGACGTATAACGTATAACGTATAACGTATAACGTATAACGTATAACGTATAACGTACAACGTATAACGTATAACGTATAACGTATAACGTATAACGTATAACGTATAACGTATAACGTATAACGTATAACGTATAACGTACAACGTATAACGTACAACGTATAACGTATAACGTATAACGTATAACGTATAACGTATAACGTATAACGTATAACGTATAACGTATAACGTACAACGTATAACGTATAACGTATAACGTATAACGTATAACGTTCAACGTATAACCTATGACGTATAACGTATAACTTATAACGTATAACGTATAACGTATAACGTATAACCTATAACGTATAACGTATAACGTATAACGTATAACGTATAACGTATAACGTATAACGTATAACCTATAAAGTATATCGTATAACGTATAACGTATAACGTATAACGTATAACGTATAACGTATAACGTATAACGTATAACGTATAACGTATAACGTATAACGTATAACGTATAACGTATAATGTATAACGTATAATGTATAACGTATAACATGTAACGTATAGCGTATAACGTATAACGTATAACGTATAACGTATAACCTATGACGTATAACGTATAACGTATAACGTATAACATATAACGTATAACCTATGACGTATAACGTATAACGTATAACGTATAACGTATAACGTATAACGTATAACGTATAACGTATAACGTATAACGTATAACGTATAACGTATAACGTATAACGTATGACGTATAACGTATACCGTATAACGTATAACGTATAACGTATAACGTATAACGTATAACGTATAACGTATAACGTATAACGTATAACGTATAACGTATAACGTATAACGTATAACGTATAACATATAACGTATAACGTATAACGTATAACGTATAACGTATAACGTATAACGTATAACGTAAAACGAATAACGTAAAACGTATGACGCATTACATACTACGTATAACGTATAACGTTCAACGTATAACCTATGACGTATAACGTATAACTTATAACGTATAACGTATAACGTATAACGTATAACCTATAACGTATAACGTATAACGTATAAAGTATAACGTATAACGTATAACGTATAACGTATAACGTATAACGTATAACGTACAACGTATAACGTACAACGTATAACGTATAACGTATAACGTATAACGTATAACGTATAACGTATAACGTTTAACGTATAACGTATAACGTATAACGTATAACGTATAACGTATAACGTATAACGTATAACGTATAACGTATGACGTATAACGTATAACGTATAACGTATAACGTTTAACATATAACGTATAACCTATGACGTATAACGTATAACGTATAACGTATAACGTATAACGTATAACGTATAACGTATAACGTATAACGTATAATGTATAACGTATAACATGTAACGTATAGCGTATAACGTATAACGTATAACGTATAACGTATAACGTATAACGTATAACGTATATCGAATAACGTATAACGTATAATGTATAACATGTAACGTACAACGTATAACGTATACCGTATAACGTATAACTAATAACGTATAACGTATAACGCATAACGTATAACGTATAACGTATAACGTATAACGTATAACGTATAACGTATAACGCATAACGTATAACGCATAACGTATAACGTATAACGTATAACCTATGACGTATAACGTATAACGTATAACGTATAACGTATAACGTATAACGTATAACGTATAACGTATAACCTATGACGTATAACGTGTAACGTATAACGTATAACGTATAACGTATAACGTATAACGTATAACGTATAACATGTAACGTACAACGTATAACGTATACCGTGCAACGTATAACGTATATCGTATAACGTACAACTTATAACGTATAACGTACAACGTATAACGTATAACGTATAAAGTATAACGTATAACGTATAACGTATAACGTATAAAGTATAACGTATAACGTATAACGTATAACGTATAACGTATAACGTTTAACGTATAACGTATAACGTATAACGTATAACGTATAACGTATAACGTATAACGTATAACGTATGACGTATAACGTATAACGTATAACGTATAACATATAACGTATAACCTATGACGTATAACGTATAACGTATAACGTATAACGTATAACGTATAACGTATAACGTATAACGTATAACGTATAATGTATAACGTATAACATGTAACGTATAGCGTATAACGTATAACGTATAACGTATAACGTATAACGTATAACGTATAACGTATATCGTATAACGTATAACGTATAATGTATAACATGTAACGTACAACGTATAACGTATACCGTATAACGTATAACTAATAACGTATAACGTATAACGCATAACGTATAACGTATAACGTATAACGTATAACGTATAACGTATAACGTATAACGTATAACGCATAACGTATAACGCATAACGTATAACGTATAACGTATAACCTATGACGTATAACGTATAACGTATAACGTATAACGTATAACGTATAACGTATAACGTATAACGTATAACGTATAACCTATGACGTATAACGTGTAACGTATAACGTATAACGTATAACGTATAACGTATAACGTATAACGTATAACATGTAACGTATAACGTATAACGTAGAACGTATAACGTATAACGTATAACGTATAACGTATAACGTATAACGTATAACGTATAACGTATAACGTATAACGTATAACGTATAACGTATAACGTATAACGTATAACGTACAACGTATAACGTATAACGTATAACGTATAACGTATAACGTATGACGTATAACGTATAACGTATAACGTATAACGTATAACCTATGACGTATAACGTATAACGTGTAACGTATAACGTATATCGTATAACGTATAACGTATAATGTATAACGTATAACATGTAACGTATAGCGTATAACGTATAACGTATCACGTATAACGTATAACGTATAACGTATAACGTACAACGTATATCGTATAACGTATAACGTATAACGTATAACGTATAACGTATAACGTATAACGTATAACGTATAACGTATAACCTATAAAGTATAACGTATAACGTATAACGTATAACGTATAACGTATAACGTATAACGTATAACGTATAACGTATAACGTATAACGTATAACGTATAACGTATAACGTATAACGTATAACGTATAACGTATAACGTATAACGTATAACGTATAACGTATAACGTATAACGTATAACGTATAACGTATAACGTATAACGTATAACGTATAACGTACAACGTATAACGTATAACGTATAACGTATAACGTATAACGTATGACGTATAACGTATAACGTATAACGTATAACGTATAACGTATAACGTATAACGTACAACGTATAACGTATAACGTATAACGTATAACGTATAACGTATAACGTATAACGTATAACGTATAACGTATAACGTATAACGTACAACGTATAACGTACAACGTATAACGTATAACGTATAACGTATAACGTATAACGTATAACGTATAACGTATAACGTATAACGTATAACGTACAACGTATAACGTATAACGTATAACGTATAACGTATAACGTTCAACGTATAACCTATGACGTATAACGTATAACTTATAACGTATAACGTATAACGTATAACGTATAACCTATAACGTATAACGTATAACGTATAACGTATAACGTATAACGTATAACGTATAACGTATAACCTATAAAGTATATCGTATAACGTATAACGTATAACGTATAACGTATAACGTATAACGTATAACGTATAACGTATAACGTATAACGTATAACGTATAACGTATAACGTATAACGTATAATGTATAACGTATAACATGTAACGTATAGCGTATAACGTATAACGTATAACGTATAACGTATAACCTATGACGTATAACGTATAACGTATAACGTATAACATATAACGTATAACCTATGACGTATAACGTATAACGTATAACGTATAACGTATAACGTATAACGTATAACGTATAACGTATAACGTATAACGTATAACGTATAACGTATAACGTATAACGTATAACGTATGACGTATAACGTATACCGTATAACGTATAACGTATAACGTATAACGTATAACGTATAACGTATAACGTATAACGTATAACGTATAACGTATAACGTATAACGTATAACGTATAACGTATAACATATAACGTATAACGTATAACGTATAACGTATAACGTATAACGTATAACGTATAACGTAAAACGAATAACGTAAAACGTATGACGCATTACATACTACGTATAACGTATAACGTTCAACGTATAACCTATGACGTATAACGTATAACTTATAACGTATAACGTATAACGTATAACGTATAACCTATAACGTATAACGTATAACGTATAAAGTATAACGTATAACGTATAACGTATAACGTATAACGTATAACGTATAACGTACAACGTATAACGTACAACGTATAACGTATAACGTATAACGTATAACGTATAACGTATAACGTATAACGTTTAACGTATAACGTATAACGTATAACGTATAACGTATAACGTATAACGTATAACGTATAACGTATAACGTATGACGTATAACGTATAACGTATAACGTATAACGTATAACATATAACGTATAACCTATGACGTATAACGTATAACGTATAACGTATAACGTATAACGTATAACGTATAACGTATAACGTATAACGTATAATGTATAACGTATAACATGTAACGTATAGCGTATAACGTATAACGTATAACGTATAACGTATAACGTATAACGTATAACGTATATCGAATAACGTATAACGTATAATGTATAACATGTAACGTACAACGTATAACGTATACCGTATAACGTATAACTAATAACGTATAACGTATAACGCATAACGTATAACGTATAACGTATAACGTATAACGTATAACGTATAACGTATAACGCATAACGTATAACGCATAACGTATAACGTATAACGTATAACCTATGACGTATAACGTATAACGTATAACGTATAACGTATAACGTATAACGTATAACGTATAACGTATAACCTATGACGTATAACGTGTAACGTATAACGTATAACGTATAACGTATAACGTATAACGTATAACGTATAACATGTAACGTACAACGTATAACGTATACCGTGCAACGTATAACGTATATCGTATAACGTACAACTTATAACGTATAACGTACAACGTATAACGTATAACGTATAAAGTATAACGTATAACGTATAACGTATAACGTATAAAGTATAACGTATAACGTATAACGTATAACGTATAACGTATAACGTTTAACGTATAACGTATAACGTATAACGTATAACGTATAACGTATAACGTATAACGTATAACGTATGACGTATAACGTATAACGTATAACGTATAACATATAACGTATAACCTATGACGTATAACGTATAACGTATAACGTATAACGTATAACGTATAACGTATAACGTATAACGTATAACGTATAATGTATAACGTATAACATGTAACGTATAGCGTATAACGTATAACGTATAACGTATAACGTATAACGTATAACGTATAACGTATATCGTATAACGTATAACGTATAATGTATAACATGTAACGTACAACGTATAACGTATACCGTATAACGTATAACTAATAACGTATAACGTATAACGCATAACGTATAACGTATAACGTATAACGTATAACGTATAACGTATAACGTATAACGTATAACGCATAACGTATAACGCATAACGTATAACGTATAACGTATAACCTATGACGTATAACGTATAACGTATAACGTATAACGTATAACGTATAACGTATAACGTATAACGTATAACGTATAACCTATGACGTATAACGTGTAACGTATAACGTATAACGTATAACGTATAACGTATAACGTATAACGTATAACATGTAACGTATAACGTATAACGTAGAACGTATAACGTATAACGTATAACGTATAACGTATAACGTATAACGTATAACGTATAACGTATAACGTATAACGTATAACGTATAACGTATAACGTATAACGTATAACGTACAACGTATAACGTATAACGTATAACGTATAACGTATAACGTATGACGTATAACGTATAACGTATAACGTATAACGTATAACCTATGACGTACAACGTATAACGTGTAACGTATAACGCATATCGTATAACGTATAACGTATAATGTATAACGTATAACATGTAACGTATAGCGTATAACGTATAACGTATCACGTATAACGTATAACGTATAACGTATAACGTACAACGTATATCGTATAACGTATAACGTATAACGTATAACGTATAACGTATAACGTATAACGTATAACGTATAACGTATAACGTATAAAGTATAACGTATAACGTATAACGTATAACGTATAACGTATAACGTATAACGTATAACGTATAACGTATAACGTATAACGTATAACGTATAACGTATAACGTATAACGTATAACGTATAACGTATAACGTATAACGTATAACGTATAACGTATAACGTATAACGTATATCGTATAACGTATAACGTATAACGTATAACGTATAACGTATAACGTATAACGTATAACGTATAACGTATAACGTATAACGTATAACGTATAACGTATAACGTATAACGTATAACGTATAACGTATATCGTATAACGTAAAACGTATAATGTATAACATGTAACGTACAACGTATAACGTATACCGTATAACGTATAACTAATAACGTATAACGTATAACGCATAACGTATAACGTATAACGTATAACTTATAACGTATAACGTATAACGTATAACGCATAACGTATAACGCATAACGTATAACATATAACGTATAACCTATGACGTATAACGTATAACGTATAACGTATAACGTATAACGTATAACGTATAACGTATAACGCATAACCTATGACGTATAACGTGTAACGTATAACGTATAACGTATAAAGTAAAACGTATAACGTATAACGTATAACGTATAACGTATAAAGTATAACGTATAACGTATAACGTATAACGTATAACGTATAACGTATAACGTTTAACGTATAACGTATAACATGTAACGTATAGCGTATAACGTATAACGTATAACGTATAACGTATAACGTATAACGTATAACGTATATCGAATAACGTATAACGTATAATGTATAACATGTAACGTACAACGTATAACGTATACCGTATAACGTATAACTAATAACGTATAACGTATAACGCATAACGTATAACGTATAACGTATAACGTATAACGTATAACGTATAACGTATAACGCATAACGTATAACGGATAACGTATAACGTATAACGTATAACCTATGACGTATAACGTATAACGTATAACGTATAACGTATAACGTATAACGTATAACGTATAACGTATAACGTATAACCTATGACGTATAACGTGTAACGTATAACGTATAACGTATAACGTATAACGTATAACGTATAACGTATAACATGTAACGTACAACGTATAACGTATACCGTGCAACGTATAACGTATATCGTATAACGTACAACTTATAACGTATAACGTACAACGTATAACGTATAACGTATAAAGTATAACGTATAACGTATAACGTATAACGTATAAAGTATAACGTATAACGTATAACGTATAACGTATAACGTATAACGTTTAACGTATAACGTATAACATATAACGTATAACGTATAACGTATAACGTATAACGTATAACGTATGACGTATAACGTATAACGTATAACGTATAACATATAACGTATAACCTATGACGTATAACGTATAACGTATAACGTATAACGTATAACGTATAACGTATAACGTATAACGTATAACGTATAATGTATAACGTATAACATGTAACGTATAGCGTATAACGTTTAACGTATAACGTATAACGTATAACGTATAACGTATAACGTATATCGTATAACGTATAACGTATAATGTATAACATGTAACGTACAACGTATAACGTATACCGTATAACGTATAACTAATAACGTATAACGTATAACGCATAACGTATAACGTATAACGTATAACGTATAACGTATAACGTATAACGTATAACGTATAACGCATAACGTATAACGCATAACGTATAACGTATAACGTATAACCTATGACGTATAACGTATAACGTATAACGTATAACGTATAACGTATAACGTATAACGTATAACGTATAACCTATGACGTATAACGTGTAACGTATAACGTATAACGTATAACGTATAACGTATAACGTATAACGTATAACATGTAACGTATAACGTATAACGTAGAACGTATAACGTATAACGTATAACGTATAACGTATAACGTATAACGTATAACGTATAACGTATAACGTATAACGTATAACGTATAACGTATAACGTATAACGTACAACGTATAACGTATAACGTATAACGTATAACGTATAACGTATGACGTATAACGTATAACGTATAACGTATAACGTATAACGTATAACCTATGACGTATAACGTATAACGTGTAACGTATAACGTATATCGTATAACGTATAACGTATAATGTATAACGTATAACATGTAACGTATAGCGTATAACGTATAACGTATCACGTATAACGTATAACGTATAACGTATAACGTATAACGTATATCGTATAACGTATAACGTATAACGTATAACGTATAACGTATAACGTATAACGTATAACGTATAACGTATAACGTATAAAGTATAACGTATAACGTATAACGTATAACGTATAACGTATAACGTATAACGTATAACGTATAACGTATAACGTATAACGTATAACGTATAACGTATAACGTATAACGTATAACGTATAACGTATAACGTATAACGTATAACGTATAACGTATAACGTATAACGTATAACGTATATCGTATAACGTATAACGTATAACGTATAACGTATAACGTATAACGTATAACGTATAACCTATGACGTATAACGTATAACGTATAACGTATAACGTACAACGTATAACGTATAACGTATAACGTATAACGTATAACGTATAACGTATAACGTATAACGTTTAACGTATAACGTATAACGTATAACGTATAACGTATAACGTATAACGTATAACGTATAACGTATGACGTATAACGTATAACGTATAACGTATAACATATAACGTATAACCTATGACGTATAACGTATAACGTATAACGTATAACGTATAACGTATAACGTATAACGTATAACGTCTAACGTATAACGTATAATGTATAACGTATAACATGTAACGTATAGCGTATAACGTATAACGTATAACGTATAACGTATAACCTATGACGTATAACGTATAACGTATAACGTATAACGTATAACGTATAACGTGTAACGTATAACGTATAACGTATAATGTATAACGTATAACGTATAACGTATAACGTATAACGTATAACGTATAACGTATAACGTATAACGTATAACGTATAACGTATAACGTATAACGAATAACGTATAACGTATAACGTATAACGTATAACGTATAACGTATAACGTATAACGTATAACGTATAACGTATAACGTATAACGTATAACGTATAACGTATAACCTATGACGTATAACGTGTAACGTATAACGTATAACGTATAACGTATAACGTATAACGTATAACGTATAACATGTAACGTATAACGTATAACGTAGAACGTATAACGTATAACGTATAACGTATAACGTATAACGTATAACGTATAACGTATAACGTATAACGTATAACGTATAACGTATAACGTATAACGTATAACGTATAACGTACAACGTATAACGTATAACGTATAACGTATAACGTATAACGTATGACGTATAACGTATAACGTATAACGTATAACGTATAACCTATGACGTATAACGTATAACGTGTAACGTATAACGTATATCGTATAACGTATAACGTATAATGTATAACGTATAACATGTAACGTATAGCGTATAACGTATAACGTATCACGTATAACGTATAACGTATAACGTATAACGTACAACGTATATCGTATAACGTATAACGTATAACGTATAACGTATAACGTATAACGTATAACGTATAACGTATAACGTATAACGTATAAAGTATAACGTATAACGTATAACGTATAACGTATAACGTATAACGTATAACGTATAACGTATAACGTATAACGTATAACGTATAACGTATAACGTATAACGTATAACGTATAACGTATAACGTATAACGTATAACGTATAACGTATAACGTATAACGTATAACGTATATCGTATAACGTATAACGTATAACGTATAACGTATAACGTATAACGTATAACGTATAACCTATGACGTATAACGTATAACGTATAACGTATAACGTACAACGTATAACGTATAACGTATAACGTATAACGTATAACGTATAACGTATAACGTATAACGTTTAACGTATAACGTATAACGTATAACGTATAACGTATAACGTATAACGTATAACGTATAACGTATGACGTATAACGTATAACGTATAACGTATAACATATAACGTATAACCTATGACGTATAACGTATAACGTATAACGTATAACGTATAACGTATAACGTATAACGTATAACGTATAACGTATAACGTATAATGTATAACGTATAACATGTAACGTATAGCGTATAACGTATAACCTATGACGTATAACGTATAACGTATAACGTATAACGTATAACGTATAACGTATAACGTATAACGTATAACGTATAATGTATAACGTATAACGTGTAACGTATAGCGTATAACGTATAACGTATAACCTATGACGTATAACGTATAACGTATAACGTATAACATATAACGTATAACCTATGACGTATAACTTATAACGTATAACGTATAACGTATAACGTATAACGTATAACGTATAACGTATAACGTATAATGTATAACGTATAACATGTAACGTATAGCGTATAACGTATAACGTATAACGTATAACGTATAACGTATAACGTATAACGTATATCGTATAACGTAAAACGTATAATGTATAACATGTAACGTACAACGTATAACGTATACCGTATAACGTATAACTAATAACGTATAACGTATAACGCATAACGTATAACGTATAACGTATAACTTATAACGTATAACGTATAACGTATAACGCATAACGTATAACGCATAACGTATAACATATAACGTATAACCTATGACGTATAACGTATAACGTATAACGTATAACGTATAACGTATAACGTATAACGTATAACGTATAACCTATGACGTATAACGTGTAACGTATAACGTATAACGTATAAAGTAAAACGTATAACGTATAACGTATAACGTATAACGTATAAAGTATAACGTATAACGTATAACGTATAACGTATAACGTATAACGTATAACGTTTAACGTATAACGTATAACATGTAACGTATAGCGTATAACGTATAACGTATAACGTATAACGTATAACGTATAACGTATAACGTATATCGAATAACGTATAACGTATAATGTATAACATGTAACGTACAACGTATAACGTATACCGTATAACGTATAACTAATAACGTATAACGTATAACGCATAACGTATAACGTATAACGTATAACGTATAACGTATAACGTATAACGTATAACGCATAACGTATAACGGATAACGTATAACGTATAACGTATAACCTATGACGTATAACGTATAACGTATAACGTATAACGTATAACGTATAACGTATAACGTATAACGTATAACGTATAACCTATGACGTATAACGTGTAACGTATAACGTATAACGTATAACGTATAACGTATAACGTATAACGTATAACATGTAACGTACAACGTATAACGTATACCGTGCAACGTATAACGTATATCGTATAACGTACAACTTATAACGTATAACGTACAACGTATAACGTATAACGTATAAAGTATAACGTATAACGTATAACGTATAACGTATAAAGTATAACGTATAACGTATAACGTATAACGTATAACGTATAACGTTTAACGTATAACGTATAACATATAACGTATAACGTATAACGTATAACGTATAACGTATAACGTATGACGTATAACGTATAACGTATAACGTATAACATATAACGTATAACCTATGACGTATAACGTATAACGTATAACGTATAACGTATAACGTATAACGTATAACGTATAACGTATAACGTATAATGTATAACGTATAACATGTAACGTATAGCGTATAACGTTTAACGTATAACGTATAACGTATAACGTATAACGTATAACGTATATCGTATAACGTATAACGTATAATGTATAACATGTAACGTACAACGTATAACGTATACCGTATAACGTATAACTAATAACGTATAACGTATAACGCATAACGTATAACGTATAACGTATAACGTATAACGTATAACGTATAACGTATAACGTATAACGCATAACGTATAACGCATAACGTATAACGTATAACGTATAACCTATGACGTAGAACGTATAACGTATAACGTATAACGTATAACGTATAACGTATAACGTATAACGTATAACGTATAACGTATAACGTATAACGTATAACGTATAACGTATAACGTACAACGTATAACGTATAACGTATAACGTATAACGTATAACGTATGACGTATAACGTATAACGTATAACGTATAACGTATAACGTATAACCTATGACGTATAACGTATAACGTGTAACGTATAACGTATATCGTATAACGTATAACGTATAATGTATAACGTATAACATGTAACGTATAGCGTATAACGTATAACGTATCACGTATAACGTATAACGTATAACGTATAACGTATAACGTATATCGTATAACGTATAACGTATAACGTATAACGTATAACGTATAACGTATAACGTATAACGTATAACGTATAACGTATAAAGTATAACGTATAACGTATAACGTATAACGTATAACGTATAACGTATAACGTATAACGTATAACGTATAACGTATAACGTATAACGTATAACGTATAACGTATAACGTATAACGTATAACGTATAACGTATAACGTATAACGTATAACGTATAACGTATAACGTATAACGTATATCGTATAACGTATAACGTATAACGTATAACGTATAACGTATAACGTATAACGTATAACCTATGACGTATAACGTATAACGTATAACGTATAACGTACAACGTATAACGTATAACGTATAACGTATAACGTATAACGTATAACGTATAACGTATAACGTTTAACGTATAACGTATAACGTATAACGTATAACGTATAACGTATAACGTATAACGTATAACGTATGACGTATAACGTATAACGTATAACGTATAACATATAACGTATAACCTATGACGTATAACGTATAACGTATAACGTATAACGTATAACGTATAACGTATAACGTATAACGTCTAACGTATAACGTATAATGTATAACGTATAACATGTAACGTATAGCGTATAACGTATAACGTATAACGTATAACGTATAACCTATGACGTATAACGTATAACGTATAACGTATAACGTATAACGTATAACGTATAACGTATAACGTATAACGTATAATGTATAACGTATAACATGTAACGTATAGCGTATAACGTATAACGTATAACCTATGACGTATAACGTATAACGTATAACGTATAACATATAACGTATAACCTATGACGTATAACGTATAACGTATAACGTATAACGTATAACGTATAACGTATAACGTATAACGTATAACGTATAATGTATAACGTATATCATGTAACGTATAGCGTATAACGTATAACGTATAACGTATAACGTATAACGTATAACGTATAACGTATATCGTATAACGTAAAACGTATAATGTATAACATGTAACGTACAACGTATAACGTATACCGTATAACGTATAACTAATAACGTATAACGTATAACGCATAACGTATAACGTATAACGTATAACTTATAACGTATAACGTATAACGTATAACGCATAACGTATAACGCATAACGTATAACATATAACGTATAACCTATGACGTATAACGTATAACGTATAACGTATAACGTATAACGTATAACGTATAACGTATAACGTATAACCTATGACGTATAACGTGTAACGTATAACGTATAACGTATAACGTATAACGTATAACGTATAACGTATAACATGTAACGTACAACGTATAACGTATACCGTACAACGTATAACGTATATCGTATAACGTACAACTTATAACGTATAACGTACAACGTATAACGTATAACGTATAACGTATAACGTATAACGTATAACGTATAACGTATAACGTATAACGTATAATGTATAACGTATAACGTATAACGTATAACGTATAACGTATAAAGTATAACGTATAACGTATAACGTATAACGTATAAAGTATAACGTATAACGTATAACGTATAACGTATAACGTATAACGTATAACGTATAACGTTTAACGTATAACGTATAACGTATAACGTATAACGTATAACGTATAACGTATAACGTATAACGTATAACGTATGACGTATAACGTATAACGTATAACGTATAACATATAACGTATAACCTATGACGTATAACGTATAACGTATAACGTATAACGTATAACGTATAACGTATAACGTATAACGTATAACGTATAATGTATAACGTATAACATGTAACGTATAGCGTATAACGTATAACGTATAACGTATAACGTATAACGTATAACGTATAACGTATATCGTATAACGTATAACGTATAATGTATAACATGTAACGTACAACGTATAACGTATACCGTATAACGTATAACTAATAACATATAACGTATAACGCATAACGTATAACGTATAACGTATAACGTATAACGTATAACGTATAACGTATAACGCATAACGTATAACGCATAACGTATAACGTATAACGTATAACCTATGACGTATAACGTATAACGTATAACGTATAACGTATAACGTATAACGTATAACGTATAACGTATAACGTATAACCTATGACGTATAACGTGTAACGTATAACGTATAACGTATAACGTATAACGTATAACGTATAACGTATAACGTATAACATGTAACGTACAACGTATAACGTATACCGTACAACGTATAACGTATATCGTATAACGTACAACTTATAACGTATAACGTACAACGTATAACGTATAACGTATAACGTATAACGTATAACGTATAACGTATAACGTCTAACGTATAACGTATAACCTATGACGTATAACGTGTAACGTATAACGTATAACGTATAACGTATAACGTATAACGTATAACGTATAACGTATAACGTATAACGTATAACGTATAACGTATAACGTATAACGTATAACGTATAACGTATAACGTATAACGTATAACGTATAACGTATAACGTATATCGTATAACGTATAACGTATAACGTATAACGTATAACGTATAACGTATAACGTATAACCTATGACGTATAACGTATAACGTATAACGTATAACGTACAACGTATAACGTATAACGTATAACGTATAACGTATAACGTATAACGTATAACGTATAACGTTTAACGTATAACGTATAACGTATAACGTATAACGTATAACGTATAACGTATAACGTATAACGTATGACGTATAACGTATAACGTATAACGTATAACGTATAACATATAACGTATAACCTATGACGTATAACGTATAACGTATAACGTATAACGTATAACGTATAACGTGTAACGTATAACGTATAACGTATAATGTATAACGTATAACATGTAACGTATAGCGTATAACGTATAACGTATAACGTATAACGTATAACGTATAACGTATAACGTATATCGTATAACGTAAAACGTATAATGTATAACATGTAACGTACAACGTATAACGTATACCGTATAACGTATAACTAATAACGTATAACGTATAACGCATAACGTATAACGTATAACGTATAACTTATAACGTATAACGTATAACGTATAACGCATAACGTATAACGCATAACGTATAACGTATAACGTATAACCTATGACGTATAACGTATAACGTATAACGTATAACGTATAACGTATAACGTATAACGTATAACGTATAACGTATAACCTATGACGTATAACGTGTAACGTATAACGTATAACGTATAACGTATAACGTATAACGTATAACGTATAACGTATAACATGTAACGTACAACGTATAACGTATACCGTACAACGTATAACGTATATCGTATAACGTACAACTTATAACGTATAACGTACAACGTATAACGTATAACGTATAACGTATAGCGTATAACGTATAACGTATAACGTATAACGTATAACGTATAACGTATAACGTATAAAGTATAACGTATAACGTTTAACGTATAACGTATAACGTATAACGTATAACGTATAACGTATAACGTATAACGTATAACGTATAACGTATAACGTATAACATGTAACGTACAACGTATAACGTATACCGTATAACGTATAACTAATAACGTATAACGTATAACGAATATCGTACAACGTATTACGCATAACGTATAACGTATAACGTATAACGTATAACGTATAACGTATAACGTATACCGTATAACGTATAACTAATAACATATAACGTATAACGCATAACGTATAACGTATAACGTATAACGTATAACGTATAACGTATAACGTATAACGTATAACGCATAACGTATAACGCATAACGTATAACGTATAACGTATAACCTATGACGTATAACGTATAACGTATAACGTATAACGTATAACGTATAACGTATAACGTATAACGTATAACCTATGACGTATAACGTGTAACGTATAACGTATAACGTATAACGTATAACGTATAACGTATAACGTATAACATGTAACGTACAACGTATAACGTATACCGTACAACGTATAACGTATAACGTATAACTTATAACGTATAACGTATAACGTATAACGTATAACGTATAACGTATAACGTAGAACGTATAACGTATAACGTATAACGTATAACGTATAACGTATAACGTATAACGTATAACGTATAACGTATAACGTATAACGTATAACGTATAACGTATAACGTATAACGTATAACGTATAACGTATAACGTATAACGTATAACGTATAACGTATAACGTATAACATGTAATGTATAACGTATAACGGATAGCGTATAACGTATAACGTATAACGTATAACGTACAACGTATAACGTATCACGTATAACGTATTACGAATAACGTATAACGTATAACGTATAACGTAACACCTATAACGTATAACGTATATCGTATAACGTATAACGTATAATGAATAACGTAAAACGTATAACGTATAACTTATAACGTATAACGTGTAACGAAGAACGTATAAAGAATAACGTATAACGTATATCGTATAACGTACAACTTATAACGTATAACGTACAACGTATTACGTATAACGTACAACGTATAACGTATCACGTATAACGTATTACGAATAACGTATAACGTATAACGTACAACGTAACACCTATAACGTATAAAGTATAACGTATAACGTATAACGTATAACGTATAACGTATAACGTATAACGTATAACGTATAAAGTATAACGTATAACGTTTAACGTATAACGTATAACGTATAACGTATAACGTATAACGTATAACGTATAACGTATAACGTATAACGTATAACGTATAACATGTAACGTACAACGTATAACGTATACCGTATAACGTATAACTAATAACGTATAACGTATAACGAATATCGTACAACGTATTACGCATAACGTATAACGTATAACGTATAACGTATAACGTATAACGTATAACGTATAACGTATAACGTATAACGTATAACGTATAACGTATAACGTATAACGTATAACGTATAACGTATAACGTATAACGTATAACGTATAACGTATGACGTATAACGTATAACGTATAACGTATAACGTATAACGTATAACGTATAAAGTATAACGTATAACGTTTAACGTATAACGTATAACGTATAACGTATAACGTATAACGTATAACGTATAACGTATAACGTATAACGTATAACGTATAAAGTATAAAGTATAACGTATAACGTATAACGTATAACGTATAACGTATAACGTATAACGTATAACGTATAACGTATAAAGTATAACGTATAACGTTTAACGTATAACGTATAACGTATAACGTATAACGTATAACGTATAACGTATAACGTATAACGTATAACGTATAACGTATAAAGTATAACGTATAACGTATAACGTATAACGTATAACGTATAACGTATAACGTATAACGTATAACGTATAACGTATAACGTATAACGTATAACGTATAACGTATAACGTATGACGTATAACGTATAACGTATAACGTATAACGTATAACGTATAACCTATGACGTATAACGTATAACGTATAACGTATAACATGTAACGTACAACGTATAACGTATACCGTATAACGTATAACTAATAACGTATAACGTATAACGAATATCGTACAACGTATAACGCATAACGTATAACGTATAACGTATAACGTATAACGCATAACGTATAACGTATAACGTATAACCTATGACGTATAACGTATAACGTATAACGTATAACGTATAACGTATAACGTATAACGTATAACGTATAACCTATGACGTCTAACGTATAACGTATAACATGTAGTGTATAACGTATAACGTATAATGTATAGCGTATAACGTATAACGTATAACGTATAACGTACAACGTATAACGTATCACGTATAACGTATTACGAATAACGTATAACGTATAACGTATAACGTAACACCTATAACGTATAAAGTATAACGTATAACGTATAACGTATAACGTATAACGTATAACGTATAACGTATAACGTATAACGAATATCGTATAACGTATAACGTATAACGTATAACGTATAAATTGTAACGAAAAACGTATAACGAATAACGTAAAACGTATGACGCATTACATGCTACGTATAAAGTATAACATTCAACGTAAAACGTATAACGTATAACGTATAACGTATAACGTATAACGTATAACGTATAAAGTATAACGTATAACGTAGAACGTACAACGTATAACATATAACGTATAAAGAATAACGTATAACGTATAACCTATAACGTACAACTTATAACGTATAACGTACAACGTATAACGTAGAACGTATAACGTATAACGTATAACGTATAACGTATAACGTATAACGTATAACGTATAACGTATAACGTATAACGTATAACGTATAACGTATAACGTATAACGTATAACGTATAACGTATAACGTATAAAGTATAACGTATAACGTATAACGTATAACGTATAACGTATAACGTATAACGTATAACGTATAACGTATAACGTATAACATATAACGTATAACGTATAACGTATAACGTATATCGTATAACGTATAACGTATAACGTATAACGTATAACATGTAACGTACAACGTATAACGTATACCGTATAACGTATAACTAATAACGTATAACGTATAACGAATATCGTACAACGTATAACGCATAACGTATAACGTATAACGTATAACGTATAACGTATAACGTATAACGTATAAAGTATAACGTATAACGTATAACGTATAACGTATAACGTATAACGTATAACGTATAACGTATAACGTATAACGTATAACGTATAACGTATAACGTATAACGTATGACGTATAACGTATAACGTATAACGTATAACGTATAACGTATAACCTATGACGTATAACGTATAACGTATAACGTATAACATGTAACGTACAACGTATAACGTATACCGTATAACGTATAACTAATAACGTATAACGTATAACGAATATCGTACAACGTATAACGCATAACGTATAACGTATAACGTATAACGTATAACGTATAACGTATAACGTATAAAGTATAACGTATAACGTATAACGTATAACGTATATCGTATAACGTATAACGTATAACGTATAACGTATAACTTGTAACGAAAAACGTATAACGAATAACGTAAAACGTATGACGCATTACATGCTACGTATAAAGTATAACATTCAACGTAAAACGTATAACGTATAACGTATAACGTATAACGTATAACGTATAAAGTATAACGTATAACGTAGAACGTACAACGTATAACATATATCGTATAAAGAATAACGTATAACGTATAACCTATAACGTACAACGTATAACGTAGAACGTATAACGTATAACGTATAACGTATAAAGTATAACGTATAACGTAGAACGTACAACGTATAACATATAACGTATAAAGAATAACGTATAACGTATAACCTATAACGTACAACTTATAACGTATAACGTACAACGTATAACGTAGAACGTATAACGTATAACGTATAACGTATAACGTATAACGTATAACGTATAACGTATAACGTATAAAGTATAACGTATAACGTATAACGTATAACGTATAACGTATAACGTATAACGTATAACGTATAACGTATAACATATAACGTATAACGTATAACGTATAACGTATATCGTATAACGTATAACGTATAACGTATAACGTATAACATGTAACGTACAACGTATAACGTATACCGTATAACGTATAACTAATAACGTATAACGTATAACGAATACCGTACAACGTATAACGCATAACGTACAACGTATAACGTATAACGTATAACGTATAACGTATAACGTATAACGTATAACGTATAACGTATAACGTATAACGTATAACGTATAACGTATAACGTATAACCTATGACGTATAACGTATAACGTATAACGTATAACATGTAATGTATAACGTATAACGTATAATGTATAGCGTATAACGTATATCGTATAACGTATAACGTATAACGTATAACGTATAACTTGTAACGAAAAACGTATAACGAATAACGTAAAACGTATGAGGCATTACATGCTACGTATAAAGTATAACATTCAACGTAAAACGTATAACGTATAACGCATAACGTATAACGTGTAACGAAGAACGTATAAAGAATAACGTATAACGTATATCGTATAACGTACAACTTATAACGTATAACGTACAACGTATAACGTATAACGTATAACGTATAACGTATAACGAATAACGTATAACGTATAACGTATAACGTATAACGTATAACGTATAACGTATAACGTATAACGTATAACGTATAACGTATAACGTATAACGTATAACGTATAAAGTATAACGTATTACGTATAACGTATAACGTATAACGTATAACGTAGAACGTACAACGTATAACATATAACGTATAAAGAATAACGTATAACGTATAACCTATAACGTACAACGTATAACGTAGAACGTATAACGTATAACGTATAACGTATAAAGTATAACGTATAACGTAGAACGTACAACGTATAACATATAACGTATAAAGAATAACGTATAACGTATAACCTATAACGTACAACTTATAACGTATAACGTACAACGTATAACGTAGAACGTATAACGTATAACGTATAACGTATAACGTATAACGTATAACGTATAACGTATAACGTATAACGTATAACGTATAACGTATAACGTATAACGTATAACGTATAACGTATAAAGTATAACGTATAACGTATAACGTATAACGTATAACGTATAACGTATAACGTATAACGTATAACGTATAACATATAACGTATAACGTATAACGTATAACGTATATCGTATAACGTATAACGTATAACGTATAACGTATAACATGTAACGTACAACGTATAACGTATACCGTATAACGTATAACTAATAACGTATAACGTATAACGAATATCGTACAACGTATAACGCATAACGTATAACGTATAACGTATAACGTATAACGTATAACGTATAACGTATAACGTATAACGTATAACGTATAACGTATAACGTATAACGTATAACGTATAACGTATAACGTATAACGTATAACCTATGACGTATAACGTATAACGTATAACGTATAACATGTAATGTATAACGTATAACGTATAATGTATAGCGTATAACGTATATCGTATAACGTATAACGTATAACGTATAACGTATAACTTGTAACGAAAAACGTATAACGAATAACGTAAAACGTATGAGGCATTACATGCTACGTATAAAGTATAACATTCAACGTAAAACGTATAACGTATAACGCATAACGTATAACGTATAACGTATAACGTATAACGTATAACGTATAACGTATAACGTATAACGTATAACGTATAACGTATAACGTATAACGTATAACGTATAACGTATAACGTATAACGTATAAAGTATAACGTATTACGTATAACGTATAACGTATAACGTATAACGTAGAACGTACAACGTATAACATATAACGTATAACGTATAACGTATAACGTATAACGTATAACGTATAACGTATAACGTATAACGTATAACGTATAACGTATAACGTATAAAGTATAACGTATAACGTTTAACGTATAACGTATAACGTATAACGTATAACGTATAACGTATAACGTATAACGTATAACGTATAACGTATAACGTATAACGTATAACGTATAACGTATAACGTATAACGTATAACGTATAACGTATAACGTATAACGTATAACGTATAACGTATAACGTATAACGTATAACGTATGACGTATAACGTATAAAGTATAACGTATAACGTATAACGTATAACCTATGACGTATAACGTATAACGTATAACGTATAACGTATAACCTATGACGTATAACGTATAACGTATAACGTATAACGTATAACGTATAACTAATAACGTATAACGTATAACGAATATCGTACAACGTATAACGCATAACGTATAACGTATAACGTATAACGTATAACGTATAACGTATAACGTATAACGTATAACGTATAACGTATAACGTATAACGTATAACGTATAACGTATAACGTATAACCTATGACGTATAACGTATAACGTATAACGTATAACATGTAATGTATAACGTATAACGTATAATGTATAGCGTATAACGTATATCGTATAACGTATAACGTATAACGTATAACGTATAACTTGTAACGAAAAACGTATAACGAATAACGTAAAACGTATGAGGCATTACATGCTACGTATAAAGTATAACATTCAACGTAAAACGTATAACGTATAACGCATAACGTATAACGTGTAACGAAGAACGTATAAAGAATAACGTATAACGTATATCGTATAACGTACAACTTATAACGTATAACGTACAACGTATAACGTATAACGTATAACGTATAACGTATAACGAATAACGTATAACGTATAACGTATAACGTATAACGTATAACGTATAACGTATAACGTATAACGTATAACGTATAACGTATAACGTATAACGTATAACGTATAAAGTATAACGTATTACGTATAACGTATAACGTATAACGTATAACGTAGAACGTACAACGTATAACATATAACGTATAAAGAATAACGTATAACGTATAACCTATAACGTACAACGTATAACGTAGAACGTATAACGTATAACGTATAACGTATAAAGTATAACGTATAACGTAGAACGTACAACGTATAACATATAACGTATAAAGAATAACGTATAACGTATAACCTATAACGTACAACTTATAACGTATAACGTACAACGTATAACGTAGAACGTATAACGTATAACGTATAACGTATAACGTATAACGTATAACGTATAACGTATAACGTATAACGTATAACGTATAACGTATAACGTATAACGTATAACGTATAACGTATAACGTATAACGTATAACGTATAAAGTATAACGTATAACGTATAACGTATAACGTATAACGTATAACGTATAACGTATAACGTATAACGTATAACATATAACGTATAACGTATAACGTATAACGTATATCGTATAACGTATAACGTATAACGTATAACGTATAACATGTAACGTACAACGTATAACGTATACCGTATAACGTATAACTAATAACGTATAACGTATAACGAATATCGTACAACGTATAACGCATAACGTATAACGTATAACGTATAACGTATAACGTATAACGTATAACGTATAACGTATAACGTATAACGTATAACGTATAACGTATAACGTATAACGTATAACGTATAACCTATGACGTATAACGTATAACGTATAACGTATAACATGTAATGTATAACGTATAACGTATAATGTATAGCGTATAACGTATATCGTATAACGTATAACGTATAACGTATAACGTATAACTTGTAACGAAAAACGTATAACGAATAACGTAAAACGTATGAGGCATTACATGCTACGTATAAAGTATAACATTCAACGTAAAACGTATAACGTATAACACATAACGTATAACGTATAACGTATAACGTATAACGTATAACGTATAACGTATAACGTATAATGTATAACGTATAACATGTAACGTATAGCGTATAACGTATAACGTATAACGTATAACGTATAACGTATAACGTATAACGTATATCGTATAACGTATAACGTATAATGTATAACATGTAACGTACAACGTATAACGTATACCGTATAACGTATAACTAATAACGTATAACGTATAACGCATAACGTATAACGTATAACGTATAACGTATAACGTATAACGTATAACGTATAACGTATAACGCATAACGTATAACGCATAACGTATAACGTATAACGTATAACCTATGACGTATAACGTATAACGTATAACGTATAACGTATAACGTATAACGTATAACGTATAACGTATAACGTATAACCTATGACGTATAACGTGTAACGTATAACGTATAACGTATAACGTATAACGTATAACGTATAACGTATAACATGTAACGTATAACGTATAACGTAGAACGTATAACGTATAACGTATAACGTATAACGTATAACGTATAACGTATAACGTATAACGTATAACGTATAACGTATAACGTATAACGTATAACGTATAACGTATAACGTACAACGTATAACGTATAACGTATAACGTATAACGTATAACGTATGACGTATAACGTATAACGTATAACGTATAACGTATAACGTATAACCTATGACGTATAACGTATAACGTGTAACGTATAACGTATATCGTATAACGTATAACGTATAATGTATAACGTATAACATGTAACGTATAGCGTATAACGTATAACGTATCACGTATAACGTATAACGTATAACGTATAACGTATAACGTATATCGTATAACGTATAACGTATAACGTATAACGTATAACGTATAACGTATAACGTATAACGTATAACGTATAACGTATAAAGTATAACGTATAACGTATAACGTATAACGTATAGCGTATAACGTATAACGTATAACGTATAACGTATAACGTATAACGTATAACGTATAACGTATAACGTATAACGTATAACGTATAACGTATAACGTATAACGTATAACGTATAACGTATAACGTATAACGTATATCGTATAACGTATAACGTATAACGTATAACGTATAACGTATAACGTATAACGTATAACCTATGACGTATAACGTATAACGTATAACGTATAACGTACAACGTATAACGTATAACGTATAACGTATAACGTATAACGTATAACGTATAACGTATAACGTTTAACGTATAACGTATAACGTATAACGTATAACGTATAGCGTATAACGTATAACGTATAACGTATGACGTATAACGTATAACGTATAACGTATAACATATAACGTATAACCTATGACGTATAACGTATAACGTATAACGTATAACGTATAACGTATAACGTATAACGTATAACGTATAACGTATAACGTATAATGTATAACGTATAACATGTAACGTATAGCGTATAACGTATAACGTATAACGTATAACGTATAACCTATGACGTATAACGTATAACGTATAACGTATAACGTATAACGTATAACGTATAACGTATAACGTATAACGTATAATGTATAACGTATAACATGTAACGTATAGCGTATAACGTATAACGTATAACCTATGACGTATAACGTATAACGTATAACGTATAACATATAACGTATAACCTATGACGTACAACGTATAACGTATAACGTATAACGTATAACGTATAACGTATAACGTATAACGTATAACGTATAATGTATAACGTATAACATGTAACGTATAGCGTATAACGTATAACGTATAACGTATAACGTATAACGTATAACGTATAACGTATATCGTATAACGTAAAACGTATAATGTATAACATGTAACGTACAACGTATAACGTATACCGTATAACGTATAACGTATAACTAATAACGTATGACGTATAACGCATAACGTATAACGTATAACGTATAACTTATAACGTATAACGTATAACGTATAACGTATAACGCATAACGTATAACGCATAACGTATAACATATAACGTATAACCTATGACGTATAACGTATAACGTATAACGTATAACGTATAACGTATAACGTATAACGTATAACGTATAACGTATAACCTATGACGTATAACGTGTAACGTATAACGTATAACGTATAACGTATAACGTATAACGTATAACGTATAACATGTAACGTACAACGTATAACGTATACCGTACAACGTATAACGTATATCGTATAACGTACAACTTATAACGTATAACGTACAACGTATAACGTATAACGTATAACGTATAACGTATAACGTATAACGTATAACGTATAACGTATAACGTATAACGTATAATGTATAACGTATAACGTATAACGTATAACGTATAACGTATAAAGTATAACGTATAACGTATAACGTATAACGTATAAAGTATAACGTATAACGTATAACGTATAACGTATAACGTATAACGTATAACGTTTAACGTATAACGTATAACGTATAACGTATAACGTATAACGTATAACGTATAACGTATAACGTATGACGTATAACGTATAACGTATAACGTATAACATATAACGTATAACCTATGACGTATAACGTATAACGTATAACGTATAACGTATAACGTATAACGTATAACGTATAACGTATAACGTATAATGTATAACGTATAACATGTAACGTATAGCGTATAACGTATAACGTATAACGTATAACGTATAACGTATAACGTATAACGTATATCGTATAACGTATAACGTATAATGTATAACATGTAACGTACAACGTATAACGTATACCGTATAACGTATAACTAATAACATATAACGTATAACGCATAACGTATAACGTATAACGTATAACGTATAACGTATAACGTATAACGTATAACGCATAACGTATAACTCATAACGTATAACGTATAACGTATAACCTATGACGTATAACGTATAACGTATAACGTATAACGTATAACGTATAACGTATAACGTATAACGTATAACCTATGACGTATAACGTGTAACGTATAACGTATAACGTATAACGTATAACGTATAACGTATAACGTATAACATGTAACGTACAACGTATAACGTATACCGTACAACGTATAACGTATATCGTATAACGTACAACTTATAACGTATAACGTACAACGTATAACGTATAACGTATAACGTATAACGTATAACGTATAACGTATAACGTATAACGTATAACGTATAACCTATGACGTATAACGTGTAACGTATAACGTATAACGTATAACGTATAACGTATAACGTATAACGTATAACGTATAACGTATAACGTATAACGTATAACGTATAACGTATAACGTATAACGTATAACGTATAACGTATAACGTATAACGTATATCGTATAACGTATAACGTATAACGTATAACGTATAACGTATAACGTATAACGTATAACCTATGACGTATAACGTATAACGTATAACGTATAACGTACAACGTATAACGTATAACGTATAACGTATAACGTATAACGTATAACGTATAACGTATAACGTTTAACGTATAACGTATAACGTATAACGTATAACGTATAACGTATAACGTATAACGTATAACGTATGACGTATAACGTATAACGTATAACGTATAACATATAACGTATAACCTATGACGTATAACGTATAACGTACAACGTATAACGTATAACGTATAACGTATAACGTATAACGTATAACGTATAACGTATAATGTATAACGTATAACATGTAACGTATAGCGTATAACGTATAACGTATAACGTATAACGTATAACGTATACGTATAACGTATATCGTATAACGTAAAACGTATAATGTATAACATGTAACGTACAACGTATAACGTATACCGTATAACGTATAACTAATAACGTATAACGTATAACGCATAACGTATAACGTATAACGTATAACTTATAACGTATAACGTATAACGTATAACGCATAACGTATAACGCATAACGTATAACGTATAACGTATAACCTATGACGTATAACGTATAACGTATAACGTATAACGTATAACGTATAACGTATAACGTATAACGTATAACCTATGACGTATAACGTGTAACGTATAACGTATAACGTATAACGTATAACGTATAACGTATAACGTATAACATGTAACGTACAACGTATAACGTATACCGTAGAACGTATAACGTATATCGTATAACGTACAACTTATAACGTATAACGTACAACGTATAACGTATAACGTATAACGTATAACGTATAACGTATAACGTATAACGTATAACGTATAACGTATAACGTATAATGTATAACGTATAACGTATAACGTATAACGTATAACGTATAAAGTATAACGTATAACGTATAACGTGTAACGTATAAAGTATAACGTATAACGTATAACGTATAACGTATAACGTATAACGTTTAACGTATAACGTATAACGTATAACGTATAACGTATAACGTATAACGTATAACGTATAACGTATAACGTATGACGTATAACGTATAACGTATAACGTATAACATATAACGTATAACCTATGACGTATAACGTATAACGTATAACGTATAACGTATAACGTATAACGTATAACGTATAACGTATAACGTATAATGTATAACGTATAACATGTAACGTATAGCGTATAACGTATAACGTATAACGTATAACGTATAACGTATAACGTATAACGTATAACGTATATCGTATAACGTATAACGTATAATGTATAACATGTAACGTACAACGTATAACGTATACCGTATAACGTATAACTAATAACATATAACGTATAACGCATAACGTATAACGTATAACGTATAACGTATAACGTATAACGTATAACGTATAACGTATAACGTATAACGTATAACGCATAACGTATAACGCATAACGTATAACGTATAACGTATAACCTATGACGTATAACGTATAACGTATAACGTATAACGTATAACGTATAACGTATAACGTATAACGTATAACCTATGACGTATAACGTGTAACGTATAACGTATAACGTATAACGTATAACGTATAACGTATAACGTATAACATGTAACGTACAACGTATAACGTATACCGTACAACGTATAACGTATATCGTATAACGTACAACTTATAACGTATAACGTACAACGTATAACGTATAACGTATAACGTATAACGTATAACGTATAACGTATAACGTATAACGTATAACGTATAACGTATAACGTATAACGTATAACGTATAACGTATAACGTATAACGTATAACGTATAACGTATAACCTATAACGTATAACGTATAACGTATAACGTATAACGTATAACGTATAACGTATAACGTATAACGTATAACATGTAACGTACAACGTATAACGTATACCGTATAACGTATAACTAATAACGTATAACGTATAACGAATATCGTACAACGTATTACGCATAACGTATAACGTATAACGTATAACGTATAACGTATAACGTATAACGTATAACGTATAACGTATAACGTATAACGTATAATGTATAGCGTATAACGTATAACGTATAACGTATAACGTACAACGTATAACGTATCACGTATAACGTATTACGAATAACGTATAACGTATAACGTATAACGTAACACCTATAACGTATAAAGTATAACGTATAACGTATAACGTATAACGTATAACGTATAACGTATAACGTATAACGTATAACGTATAACGTATATCGTATAACGTATAACGTATAACGTATAACGTATAACTTGTAACGAAAAACGTATAACGAATAACGTAAAACGTATGACGCATTACATGCTACGTATAAAGTATAACATTCAACGTAAAACGTATAACGTATAACGTATAACGTATAACGTGTAACGAAGAACGTATAAAGAATAACGTATAACGTATAACGTATAACGTATAACGTATAACGTATAACGTATAACGTATAACATGTAATGTATAACGTATAACGTATAGCGTATAACGTATAACGTATAACGTATAACGTACAACGTATAACGTATCACGTATAACGTATTACGAATAACGTATAACGTATAACGTATAACGTAACACCTATAACGTATAACGTATATCGTATAACGTATAACGTATAACGAATAACGTAAAACGTATAACGTATAACTTATAACGTATAACGTGTAACGAAGAACGTATAAAGAATAACGTATAACGTATATCGTATAACGTACAACTTATAACGTATAACGTACAACGTATTACGTATAACGTACAACGTATAACGTATCACGTATAACGTATTACGAATAACGTATAACGTATAACGTACAACGTAACACCTATAACGTATAAAGTATAACGTATAACGTATAACGTATAACGTATAACGTATAACGTATAACGTATAACATATAACGTATAACCTATGACGTATAACGTATAACGTATAACGTATAACGTATAACGTATAACGTATAACGTATAACGTATAACGTATAATGTATAACGTATAACATGTAACGTATAGCGTATAACGTATAACGTATAACGTATAACGTATAACGTATAACGTATAACGTATATCGTATAACGTATAACGTATAATGTATAACATGTAACGTACAACGTATAACGTATACCGTATAACGTATAACTAATAACATATAACGTATAACGCATAACGTATAACGTATAACGTATAACGTATAACGTATAACGTATAACGTATAACGTATAACGTATAACGTATAACGCATAACGTATAACGCATAACGTATAACGTATAACGTATAACCTATGACGTATAACGTATAACGTATAACGTATAACGTATAACGTATAACGTATAACGTATAACGTATAACCTATGACGTATAACGTGTAACGTATAACGTATAACGTATAACGTATAACGTATAACGTATAACGTATAACATGTAACGTACAACGTATAACGTATACCGTACAACGTATAACGTATATCGTATAACGTACAACTTATAACGTATAACGTACAACGTATAACGTATAACGTATAACGTATAACGTATAACGTATAACGTATAACGTATAACGTATAACGTATAACGTATAACGTATAACGTATAACGTATAACGTATAACGTATAACGTATAACGTATAACGTATAACCTATAACGTATAACGTATAACGTATAACGTATAACGTATAACGTATAACGTATAACGTATAACGTATAACATGTAACGTACAACGTATAACGTATACCGTATAACGTATAACTAATAACGTATAACGTATAACGAATATCGTACAACGTATTACGCATAACGTATAACGTATAACGTATAACGTATAACGTATAACGTATAACGTATAACGTATAACGTATAACGTATAACGTATAATGTATAGCGTATAACGTATAACGTATAACGTATAACGTACAACGTATAACGTATCACGTATAACGTATTACGAATAACGTATAACGTATAACGTATAACGTAACACCTATAACGTATAAAGTATAACGTATAACGTATAACGTATAACGTATAACGTATAACGTATAACGTATAACGTATAACGTATAACGTATATCGTATAACGTATAACGTATAACGTATAACGTATAACTTGTAACGAAAAACGTATAACGAATAACGTAAAACGTATGACGCATTACATGCTACGTATAAAGTATAACATTCAACGTAAAACGTATAACGTATAACGTATAACGTATAACGTGTAACGAAGAACGTATAAAGAATAACGTATAACGTATAACGTATAACGTATAACGTATAACGTATAACGTATAACGTATAACATGTAATGTATAACGTATAACGTATAGCGTATAACGTATAACGTATAACGTATAACGTACAACGTATAACGTATCACGTATAACGTATTACGAATAACGTATAACGTATAACGTATAACGTAACACCTATAACGTATAACGTATATCGTATAACGTATAACGTATAACGAATAACGTAAAACGTATAACGTATAACTTATAACGTATAACGTGTAACGAAGAACGTATAAAGAATAACGTATAACGTATATCGTATAACGTACAACTTATAACGTATAACGTACAACGTATTACGTATAACGTACAACGTATAACGTATCACGTATAACGTATTACGAATAACGTATAACGTATAACGTACAACGTAACACCTATAACGTATAAAGTATAACGTATAACGTATAACGTATAACGTATAACGTATAACGTATAACGTATAAAGTATAACGTATAACGTTTAACGTATAACGTATAACGTATAACGTATAACGTATAACGTATAACGTATAACGTATAACGTATAACGTATAACGTATAACGTATTACGCATAACGTATAACGTATAACGTATAACGTATAACGTATAACGTATAACGTATAACGTATAACGTATAACGTATAACGTATAACGTATAACGTATAACGTATAACGTATAACGTATAACGTATAACGTATAACGTATAACGTATGACGTATAACGTATAACGTATAACGTATAACGTATAACGTATAACCTATGACGTATAACGTATAACGTATAACGTATAACATGTAACGTACAACGTATGACGTATACCGTATAACGTATAACTAATAACGTATAACGTATAACGAATATCGTACAACGTATTACGCATAACGTATAACGTATAACGTATAACGTATAACGCATAACGTATAACGTTTAACGTATAACCTATGACGTATAACGTATAACGTATAACGTATAACGTATAACGTATAACGTATAACGTATAACCTATGACGTATAACGTATAACGTATAACGTATAACATGTAATGTATAACGTATAACGTATAATGTATAGCGTATATCGTATAACGTATAACGTATAACGTACAACGTATAACGTATCACGTATAACGTATTACGAATAACGTATAACGTATAACGTATAACGTAACACCTATAACGTATAAAGTATAACGTATAACGTATAACGTATAACGTATAACGTATAACGTATAACGTATAACGTATAACGTATAACGTATAACGTATATCGTATAACGTATAACGTATAACGTATAACGTATAACTTGTAACGAAAAACGTATAACGAATAACGTAAAACGTATGACGCATTACATGCTACGTATAAAGTATAACATTCAACGTAAAACGTATAACGTATAACGTATAACGTATAACGTGTAACGAAGAACGTATAAAGAATAACGTATAACGTATAACGTATAACGTATAACGTATAACGTATAACGTATAACGTATAACGTATAACGTATAACGTAGAACGTACAACGTATAACATATAACGTATAAAGAATAACGTATAACGTATAACCTATGACGTACAACTTATAACGTATAACGTACAACGTATAACGTAGAACGTATAACGTATAACGTATAACGTATAACGTATAACGTATAACGTATAACGTATAACGTATAACGTATAACGTATAACGTATAACGTATAACGTATAACGTATAACGTATAACGTATAACCTATAAAGTATAACGTATAACGTATAACGTATAACGTATAACGTATAACGTATAACGTATAACGTATAACGTATAACATATAACGTATAACGTATAACGTATAACGTATATCGTATAACGTATAACGTATAACGTATAACGTATAACATGTAACGTACAACGTATAACGTATACCGTATAACGTATAACTAATAACGTATAACGTATAACGAATATCGTACAACGTATAACGCATAACGTATAACGTATAACGTATAACGTATAACGTATAACGTATAACGTATAACGTATAACGTATAACGTATAACGTATAACGTATAACGTATAACGTATAACGTATAACGTATAACGTATAACGTATATCGTATAACGTATAACGTATAACGTATAACGTATAACGTATAACGTATAACGTATAACGTATAACGTATAACGTATAACGTATAACGTATAACGTATAACGTATAACGTATAACGTATAACGTATAACGTATAACGTATAACGTATAACGTATAACGTATAACGTATAACGTATAACGTATAACGTATAACGTATAACGTATAACGTATAACGTATAACGTATAACGTATAACGTATAACGTATAACGTATAACGTATAACGTATAACGTATAACGTATAACGTATAACGTATAACGTATAACGTATAACGTATAACGTATAACGTATAACGTATAACGTATAACGTATAACGTATAACGTATATCGTATAACGTATAACGTATAACGTATAACGTATAACTTGTAACGAAAAACGTATAACGAATAACGTAAAACGTATGAGGCATTACATGCTACGTATAAAGTATAACATTCAACGTAAAACGTATAACGTATAACGTATAACGTTTAACGTGTAACGAAGAACGTATAAAGAATAACGTATAACGTATATCGTATAACGTACAACTAATAACGTATAACGTACAACGTATAACGTATAACGTATAACGTATAACGTACAACTAATAACGTATAACGTACAACGTATAACGTATAACGTATAACGTATAACGTATAACGTATAACGTATAACGTAGAACGTATAACGTATAACGTATAACGTATAACGTATAACGTATAACGTATAACGTATAACGTATAACGTATAACGTATAACGTATAACGTATAACGTATAACGTATAACGTATAACGTATAACGTATAACGTATAACGTATAACGTATAACGTATAACGTATAACGTATAACATGTAATGTATAACGTATAACGTATAGCGTATAACGTATAACGTATAACGTATAACGTACAACGTATAACGTATCACGTATAACGTATTACGAATAACGTATAACGTATAACGTATAACGTAACACCTATAACGTATAACGTATATCGTATAACGTATAACGTATAACGAATAACGTAAAACGTATAACGTATAACTTATAACGTATAACGTGTAACGAAGAACGTATAAAGAATAACGTATAACGTATATCGTATAACGTACAACTTATAACGTATAACGTACAACGTATTACGTATAACGTACAACGTATAACGTATCACGTATAACGTATTACGAATAACGTATAACGTATAACGTACAACGTAACACCTATAACGTATAAAGTATAACGTATAACGTATAACGTATAACGTATAACGTATAACGTATAACGTATAAAGTATAACGTATAACGTTTAACGTATAACGTATAACGTATAACGTATAACGTATAACGTATAACGTATAACGTATAACGTATAACGTATAACGTATAACGTATAACATGTAACGTACAACGTATAACGTATACCGTATAACGTATAACTAATAACGTATAACGTATAACGAATATCGTACAACGTATTACGCATAACGTATAACGTATAACGTATAACGTATAACGTATAACGTATAACGTATAACGTATAACGTATAACGTATAACGTATAACGTATAACGTATAACGTATAACGTATAACGTATAACGTATAACGTATAACGTATAACGTATAACGTATGACGTATAACGTATAACGTATAACGTATAACGTATAACGTATAACCTATGACGTATAACGTATAACGTATAACGTATAACATGTAACGTACAACGTATGACGTATACCGTATAACGTATAACTAATAACGTATAACGTATAACGTATAACGAATATCGTACAACGTATTACGCATAACGTATAACGTATAACGTATAACGTATAACGCATAACGTAAAACGTTTAACGTATAACCTATGACGTATAACGTATAACGTATAACGTATAACGTATAACGTATAACGTATAACGTATAACCTATGACGTATAACGTATAACGTATAACGTATAACATGTAATGTATAACGTATAACGTATAATGTATAGCGTATAACGTATAACGTATAACGTACAACGTACAACGTATAACGTATCACGTATAACGTATTACGAATAACGTATAACGTATAACGTATAACGTAACACCTATAACGTATAAAGTATAACGTATAACGTATAACGTATAACGTATAACGTATAACGTATAACGTATAACGTATAACGTATAACGTATATCGTATAACGTATAACGTATAACGTATAACGTATAACTTGTAACGAAAAACGTATAACGAATAACGTAAAACGTATGACGCATTACATGCTACGTATAAAGTATAACATTCAACGTAAAACGTATAACGTATAACGTATAACGTATAACGTGTAACGAAGAACGTATAAAGAATAACGTATAACGTATAACGTATAACGTATAACGTATAACGTATAACGTATAACGTATAACGTATAACGTATAACGTATAACGTATAACGTATAACGTATAACGTATAACGTATATCGTATAACGTATAACGTATAACGTATAACGTATAACGTATAACGTATAACGTATAACCTATGACGTATAACGTATAACGTATAACGTATAACGTACAACGTATAACGTATAACGTATAACGTATAACGTATAACGTATAACGTATAACGTATAACGTTTAACGTATAACGTATAACGTATAACGTATAACGTATAACGTATAACGTATAACGTATAACGTATAACGTATGACGTATAACGTATAACGTATAACGTATAACATATAACGTATAACCTATGACGTATAACGTATAACGTATAACGTATAACGTATAACGTATAACGTATAACGTATAACGTATAACGTATAATGTATAACGTATAACATGTAACGTATAGCGTATAACGTATAACGTATAACGTATAACGTATAACGTATAACGTATAACGTATATCGTATAACGTAAAACGTATAATGTATAACATGTAACGTACAACGTATAACGTATACCGTATAACGTATAACTAATAACGTATAACGTATAACGCATAACGTATAACGTATAACGTATAACTTATAACGTATAACGTATAACGTATAACGCATAACGTATAACGCATAACGTATAACGTATAACGTATAACCTATGACGTATAACGTATAACGTATAACGTATAACGTATAACGTATAACGTATAACGTATAACGTATAACCTATGACGTATAACGTGTAACGTATAACGTATATCGTATAACGTATAACGTATAACGTATAACGTATAACATGTAACGTACAACGTATAACGTATACCGTACAACGTATAACGTATATCGTATAACGTACAACTTATAACGTATAACGTACAACGTATAACGTATAACGTATAACGTATAACGTATAACGTATAACGCATAACGTATAACGTATAACGTATAACGTATAATGTATAACGTATAACGTATAACGTATAACGTATAACGTATAAAGTATAACGTATAACGTATAACGTATAACGTATAAAGTATAACGTATAACGTATAACGTATAACGTATAACGTATAACGTTTAACGTATAACGTATAACGTATAACGTATAACGTATAACGTATAACGTATAACGTATAACGTATGACGTATAACGTATAACGTATAACGTATAACATATAACGTATAACCTATGACGTATAACGTATAACGTATAACGTATAACGTATAACGTATAACGTATAACGTATAACGTATAACGTATAACGTATAACGTATAATGTATAACGTATAACATGTAACGTATAGCGTATAACGTATAACGTATAACGTATAACGTATAACGTATAACGTATAACGTATATCGTATAACGTATAACGTATAATGTATAACATGTAACGTACAACGTATAACGTATACCGTATAACGTATAACTAATAACATATAACGTATAACGCATAACGTATAACGTATAACGTATAACGTATAACGTATAACGTATAACGTATAACGTATAACGTATAACGTATAACGCATAACGTATAACGCATAACGTATAACGTATAACGTATAACCTATGACGTATAACGTATAACGTATAACGTATAACGTATAACGTATAACGTATAACGTATAACGTATAACCTATGACGTATAACGTGTAACGTATAACGTATAACGTATAACGTATAACGTATAACGTATAACGTATAACATGTAACGTACAACGTATAACGTATACCGTACAACGTATAACGTATATCGTATAACGTACAACTTATAACGTATAACGTACAACGTATAACGTATAACGTATAACGTATAACGTATAACGTATAACGTATAACGTATAACGTATAACGTATAACGTATAACGTATAACCTATGACGTATAACGTGTAACGTATAACGTATAACGTATAACGTATAACGTATAACCTATAACGTATAACGTATAACGTATAACGTATAACGTATAACGTATAACGTATAACGTATAACGTCTAACGTATAACGTATAACGTATAACGTATAACGTATAACGTATAACCTATAAAGTATAACGTATAACGTATAACGTATAACGTATAACGTATAACGTATAACGTATAACGTATAACGTATAACGTATAACGTATAACGTATAACGTATAGCGTATAACGTATAACGTATAACGTATAACGTATAACGTATAACGTATAACGTATAACGTATAACGTATAACGTATAACGTATAACGTATAACGTATAACGTATAACGTATAACGTATAACGTATAACGTACAACGTATAACGTATAACGTATAACGTATAACGTATAACGTATAACGTATAACGTATAACGTATAACTTATAACGTATAACGTATATCGTATAACGTATAACGTATAACGTATAACGTATAACATGTAACGTACAACGTATAACGTATACCGTATAACGTATAACTAATAACGTATAACGTATAACGAATATCGTACAACGTATAACGCATAACGTATAACGTATAACGTATAACGTATAACGTATAACGTATAACGTATAACGTATAACGTATAACGTATAACGTATAACGTATAACGTATAACGTATAACGTATAACGTATAACGTATAACGTATAACGTATAACGTATAACGTATAACGTATAACGTATAACGTATAACGTATAACGTATAACGTATAACGTATAACGTATAACGTATAACGTATAACGTATAACGTATAACGTATAACGTATAACGTATAACGTATAACGTATAACGTATAACGTATAACGTATAACGTATAACGTATAACGTAGAACGTACAACGTATAACATATAACGTATAATGTATAACGTATAACGTATAACGTATAACGTATAACGTATAACGTATAACGTATAACGTATAACGTATAACGTATAACGTATAACCTATGACGTATAACGTATATCGTATAACGTACAACTTATAACGTATAACGTACAACGTATAACGTATAACGTATAACGTACAACGTATAACGTATAACGTATAACGTATAACGTATAAAGTATAACGTATAACGTATAACGTATAACGTATAACGTAGAACGTACAACGTATAAGATATAACGTATAATGTATAACGTATAACGTATAACGTATAACGTATAACGTATAACGTATAACGTATAACGTATAACGTATAACGTATAACGTATAACGTATAACGTATAACGTATAACGTATAACGTATAACGTATAACGTATAACGTATAACGTATAACGCATAACGTATAACGTATAACGTATAACGTATAACGTATAACGTATAACGTATAACGTATAACGTATAACGTATAACGTATAACGTATAACGTATAACGTATAACGTATAACGCATAACGTATAACGTATAACGTATAACGTACAACGTATAACGTATCACGTATAACGTATTACGAATAACGTATAACGTATAACGTATAACGTAACACCTATAACGTATAAAGTATAACGTATAACGTATAACGTATAACGTATAACGTATAACGTATAACGTATAACGTATAACGTATAACGTATAACGTATAACGTATAACGTATAACGTATAACGTATAACGTATAACGTATAACGTATAACGTATAACGTATAACGTATAACGTACAACGTATAACGTATCACGTATAACGTATTACGAATAACGTATAACGTATAACGTATAACGTAACACCTATAACGTATAAAGTATAACGTATAACGTATAACGTATAACGTATAACGTATAACGTATAACGTATAACGTATAACGTATATCGTATAACGTATAACGTATAACGTATAACGTATAACTTGTAACGAAAAACGTATAACGAATAACGTAAAACGTATGACGCATTACATGCTACGTATAAAGTATAACATTCAACGTAAATCGTATAACGTATAACGTATAACGTATAACGTGTAACGAAGAACGTATAAAGAATAACGTATAACGTATAACGTATAACGTATAACGTATAACGTATAACGTATAACGTATAACGTATAACGTATAACGTATAACGTATAACGTATAACGTAGAACGTACAACGTATAACATATAACGTATAAAGAATAACGTATAACCTATAACCTATAACGTACAACTTATAACGTATAACGTACAACGTATAACGTAGAACGTATAACGTATAACGTATAACGTATAACGTATAACGTATAACGTATAACGTATAACGTATAACGTATAACGTATAACGTATAACGTATAACGTATAACGTATAACGTATAACGTATAACGTATAAAGTATAACGTATAACGTATAACGTATAACGTATAACGTATAACGTATAACGTATAACTAATAACGTATAACGTATAACGAATATCGTACAACGTATAACGCATAACGTATAACGTATAACGTATAACGTATAACGTATAACGTATAACGTATAACGTATAACGTATAACGTATAACGTATAACGTATAACGTATAACGTATAACGTATAACGTATAACGTATAACGTATAACGTATAACGTATAACGTATAACGTATAACGTATAACGTATAACGTATAACGTATAACGTATAACGTATAACGTATAACGTATAACGTATAACGTATAACGTATAACGTATAACGTATAACGTATAACGTATAACGTATAACGTATAACGTATAACGTATAACGTATAACGTATAACGTATATCGTATAACGTATAACGTATAACGTATAACGTATAACTTGTAACGAAAAACGTATAACGAATAACGTAAAACGTATGAGGCATTACATGCTACGTATAAAGTATAACATTCAACGTAAAACGTATAACGTATAACGTATAACGTTTAACGTGTAACGAAGAACGTATAAAGAATAACGTATAACGTATATCGTATAACGTACAACTTATAACGTATAACGTACAACGTATAACGTATAACGTATAACGTATAACGTATAACGTATAACGTATAACGTATAACGTATAACGTATAACGTATAACGTATAACGTATAACGTATAACGTATAACGTATAACGTAGAACGTACAACGTATAACATATAACGTATAATGTATAACGTATAACGTATAACGTATAACGTATAACGTATAACGTATAACGTATAACGTATAACGTATAACGTATAACGTATAACGTATAACCTATGACGTATAACGTATATCGTATAACGTACAACTTATAACGTATAACGTACAACGTATAACGTATAACGTATAACGTACAACGTATAACGTATAACGTATAACGTATAACGTATAAAGTATAACGTATAACGTATAACGTATAACGTATAACGTAGAACGTACAACGTATAAGATATAACGTATAATGTATAACGTATAACGTATAACGTATAACGTATAACGTATAACGTATAACGTATAACGTATAACGTATAACGTATAACGTATAACGTATAACGTATAACGTATAACGTATAACGTATAACGTATAACGTATAACGTATAACGTATAACGCATAACGTATAACGTATAACGTACAACGTATAACGTATCACGTATAACGTATTACGAATAACGTATAACGTATAACGTATAACGTAACACCTATAACGTATAAAGTATAACGTATAACGTATAACGTATAACGTATAACGTATAACGTATAACGTATAACGTATAACGTATATCGTATAACGTATAACGTATAACGTATAACGTATAACTTGTAACGAAAAACGTATAACGAATAACGTAAAACGTATGACGCATTACATGCTACGTATAAAGTATAACATTCAACGTAAATCGTATAACGTATAACGTATAACGTATAACGTGTAACGAAGAACGTATAAAGAATAACGTATAACGTATAACGTATAACGTATAACGTATAACGTATAACGTATAACGTATAACGTATAACGTATAACGTATAACGTATAACGTATAACGTAGAACGTACAACGTATAACATATAACGTATAAAGAATAACGTATAACCTATAACCTATAACGTACAACTTATAACGTATAACGTACAACGTATAACGTAGAACGTATAACGTATAACGTATAACGTATAACGTATAACGTATAACGTATAACGTATAACGTATAACGTATAACGTATAACGTATAACGTATAACGTATAACGTATAACGTATAACGTATAACGTATAACGTATAAAGTATAACGTATAACGTATAACGTATAACGTATAACGTATAACGTATAACGTATAACGTATAACGTATAAAGTATAACGTATAACGTATAACGTATAACGTATAACGTATAACGTATAACGTATAACGTATAACGTATAACGTATAACGTATAACGTATAACGTATAACGTATAAAGTATAACGTATAACGTATAACGTATAACGTATAACGTATAACGTATAACGTATAACGTATAACGTATAACGTATAACGTATAACGTATAACGTATAACGTATATCGTATAACGTATAACGTATAACGTATAACGTATAACGTATAACGTATAACGTATAACGTATAACGTATAACGTATAACGTATAACGTATAACGTATAACGTATAACGTATAACGTATAACGTATAACGTAGAACGTACAACGTATAACATATAACGTATAAAGAATAACGTATAACGTATAACCTATAACGTACAACTTATAACGTATAACGTACAACGTATAACGTAGAACGTATAACGTATAACGAATAACGTATAACGTATAACGTATAACGTATAACGTATAACGTATAACGTATAACGTATAACGTATAACGTATAACGTATAACGTATAAAGTATAACGTATAACGTATAACGTATAACGTATAACGTATAACGTATAACGTATAACGTATAACGTATAACGTATAACGTATAACGTATAACGTATAACGTATAACGTATAACGTATAACGTATAACGTATAACGTATAACGTATAACGTATAACGTATAACGCATAACGTATAACGTATAACGTATAACGTATAACGTATAACGTATAACGTATAACGTATAACGTATAACGTATAACGTATAACGTACAACGTATAACGTATAACCTATGGCGTATAACGTATAACTTATAACGTATAACGTATAACGTATAGCGTACAACGTATAACGTATCACGTATAACGTATTACGAGTAACGTATAACGTATAACGTATAACGTATAACGTATAACGTATAACGTATAACGTATAACCTATGACGTCTAACGTATAACGTATAACATGTAATGTATAACGTATAACGTATAATGTATAGCGTATAACGTATAACGTATAACGTATAACGTACAACGTATAACGTATCACGTATAACGTATTACGAATAACGTATAACGTATAACGTATAACGTAACACCTATAACGTATAAAGTATAACGTATAACGTATAACGTATAACGTATAACGTATAACGTATAACGTATAACGTATAACGAATATCGTATAACGTATAACGTATAACGTATAACGTATAAATTGTAACGAAAAACGTATAACGAATAACGTAAAACGTATGACGCATTACATGCTACGTATAAAGTATAACATTCAACGTAAAACGTATAACGTATAACGTATAACGTATAACGTATAACGTATAACGTATAAAGTATAACGTATAACGTAGAACGTACAACGTATAACATATAACGTATAAAGAATAACGTATAACGTATAACCTATAACGTACAACTTATAACGTATAACGTACAACGTATAACGTAGAACGTATAACGTATAACGTATAACGTATAACGTATAACGTATAACGTATAACGTATAACGTATAACGTATAACGTATAACGTATAACGTATAACGTATAACGTATAACGTATAACGTATAAAGTATAACGTATAACGTATAACGTATAACGTATAACGTATAACGTATAACGTATAACGTATAACGTATAACATATAACGTATAACGTATAACGTATAACGTATATCGTATAACGTATAACGTATAACGTATAACGTATAACATGTAACGTACAACGTATAACGTATACCGTATAACGTATAACTAATAACGTATAACGTATAACGAATATCGTACAACGTATAACGCATAACGTATAACGTATAACGTATAACGTATAACGTATAACGTATAACGTATAAAGTATAACGTATAACGTATAACGTATAACGTATAACGTATAACGTATAACGTATAACGTATAACGTATAACGTATAACGTATAACGTATAACGTATAACGTATGACGTATAACGTATAACGTATAACGTATAACGTATAACGTATAACCTATGACGTATAACGTATAACGTATAACGTATAACATGTAACGTACAACGTATAACGTATACCGTATAACGTATAACTAATAACGTATAACGTATAACGAATATCGTACAACGTATAACGCATAACGTATAACGTATAACGTATAACGTATAACGTATAACGTATAACGTATAACGTATAAAGTATAACGTATAACGTATAACGTATAACGTATATCGTATAACGTATAACGTATAACGTATAACGTATAACTTGTAACGAAAAACGTATAACGAATAACGTAAAACGTATGACGCATTACATGCTACGTATAAAGTATAACATTCAACGTAAAACGTATAACGTATAACGTATAACGTATAACGTATAACGTATAAAGTATAACGTATAACGTAGAACGTACAACGTATAACATATATCGTATAAAGAATAACGTATAACGTATAACCTATAACGTACAACGTATAACGTAGAACGTATAACGTATAACGTATAACGTATAAAGTATAACGTATAACGTAGAACGTACAACGTATAACATATAACGTATAAAGAATAACGTATAACGTATAACCTATAACGTACAACTTATAACGTATAACGTACAACGTATAACGTAGAACGTATAACGTATAACGTATAACGTATAACGTATAACGTATAACGTATAACGTACAACGTATAACGTATAACGTATAACGTATAACGTATAACGTATAACGTATAAAGTATAACGTATAACGTATAACGTATAACGTATAACGTATAACGTATAACGTATAACGTATAACGTATAACATATAATGTATAACGTATAACGTATAACGTATATCGTATAACGTATAACGTATAACGTATAACGTATAACATGTAACGTACAACGTATAACGTATACCGTATAACGTATAACTAATAACGTATAACGTATAACGAATACCGTACAACGTATAACGCATAACGTACAACGTATAACGTATAACGTATAACGTATAACGTATAACGTATAACGTATAACGTATAACGTATAACGTATAACGTATAACGTATAACGTATAACGTATAACGTATAACGTATAACGTATAACGTATAACGTATAACCTATGACGTATAACGTATAACGTATAACGTATAACATGTAATGTATATCGTATAACGTATAATGTATAGCGTATAACGTATATCGTATAACGTATAACGTATAACGTATAACGTATAACTTGTAACGAAAAACGTATAACGAATAACGTAAAACGTATGAGGCATTACATGCTACGTATAAAGTATAACATTCAACGTAAAACGTATAACGTATAACGCATAACGTATAACGTGTAACGAAGAACGTATAAAGAATAACGTATAACGTATATCGTATAACGTACAACTTATAACGTATAACGTACAACGTATAACGTATAACGTATAACGTATAACGTATAACGAATAACGTATAACGTATAACGTATAACGTATAACGTATAACGTATAACGTATAACGTATAACGTATAACGTATAACGTATAACATATAACGTATAAAGTATAACGTATATCGTATAACGTATAACGTATAACGTATAACGTATAACTTGTAACGAAAAACGTATAACGAATAACGTAAAACGTATGAGGTATTACATGCTACGTATAAAGTATAACATTCAACGTAAAACGTATAACGTATAACGCATAACGTATAACGTATAACGTATAACGTATAACGTATAACGTATAACGTATAACGTATAACGTATAACGTATAACGTATAACGTATAACGTATAACGTATAAAGTATAACGTATTACGTATAACGTATAACGTATAACGTATAACGTAGAACGTACAACGTATAACATATAACGTATAACGTATAACGTATAACGTATAACGTATAACGTATAACGTATAACGTATAACGTATAACGTATAACGTATAACGTATAAAGTATAACGTATAACGTTTAACGTATAACGTATAACGTATAACGTATAACGTATAACGTATAACGTATAACGTATAACGTATAACGTATAACGTATAACGTATAACGTATAACGTATAACGTATAACGTATAACGTATAACGTATAACGTATAACGTATAACGTATAACGTATAACGTATAACGTATAACGTATAACGTATAACGTATAACGTATGACGTATAACGTATAAAGTATAACGTATAACGTATAACGTATAACCTATGACGTATAACGTATAACGTATAACGTATAACGTATAACCTATGACGTATAACGTATAACGTATAACGTATAACGTATAACGTATAACTAATAACGTATAACGTATAACGAATATCGTACAACGTATAACGCATAACGTATAACGTATAACGTATAACGTATAACGTATAACGTATAACGTATAACGTATAACGTATAACGTATAACGTATAACGTATAACGTATAACGTATAACGTATAACGTATAACCTATGACGTATAACGTATAACGTATAACATGTAATGTATAACGTATAACGTATAATGTATAGCGTATAACGTATATCGTATAACGTATAACGTATAACGTATAACGTATAACTTGTAACGAAAAACGTATAACGAATAACGTAAAACGTATGAGGCATTACATGCTACGTATAAAGTATAACATTCAACGTAAAACGTATAACGTATAACGCATAACGTATAACGTGTAACGAAGAACGTATAAAGAATAACGTATAACGTATATCGTATAACGTACAACTTATAACGTATAACGTACAACGTATAACGTATAACGTATAACGTATAACGTATAACGAATAACGTATAACGTATAACGTATAACGTATAACGTATAACGTATAACGTATAACGTATAACGTATAACGTATAACGTATAACGTATAACGTATAAAGTATAACGTATTACGTATAACGTATAACGTATAACGTATAACGTAGAACGTACAACGTATAACATATAACGTATAAAGAATAACGTATAACGTATAACCTATAACGTACAACGTATAACGTAGAACGTATAACGTATAACGTATAACGTATAAAGTATAACGTATAACGTAGAACGTACAACGTATAACATATAACGTATAAAGAATAACGTATAACGTATAACCTATAACGTACAACTTATAACGTATAACGTACAACGTATAACGTAGAACGTATAACGTATAACGTATAACGTAAAACGTATAACGTATAACGTATAACGTATAACGTATAACGTATAACGTATAACGTATAACGTATAACGTATAACGTATAACGTATAAAGTATAACGTATAACGTATAACGTATAACGTATAACGTATAACGTATAACGTATAACGTATAACGTATAACATATAACGTATAACGTATAACGTATAACGTATATCGTATAACGTATAACGTATAACGTATAACGTATAACATGTAACGTACAACGTATAACGTATACCGTATAACGTATAACTAATAACGTATAACGTATAACGAATATCGTACAACGTATAACGCATAACGTATAACGTATAACGTATAACGTATAACGTATAACGTATAACGTATAACGTATAACGTATAACGTATAACGTATAACGTATAACGTATAACGTATAACGTATAACCTATGACGTATAACGTATAACGTATAACGTATAACATGTAATGTATAACGTATAACGTATAATGTATAGCGTATAACGTATATCGTATAACGTATAACGTATAACGTATAACGTATAACGTATAACTTGTAACGAAAAACGTATAACGAATAACGTAAAACGTATGAGGCATTACATGCTACGTATAAAGTATAACATTCAACGTAAAACGTATAACGTATAACGCATAACGTATAACGTATAACGTATAACGTATAACGTATAACGTATAACGTAAAACGTATAACGTATAACGTATAACGTATAACGTATAACGTATAACGTATAAAGTATAACGTATTACGTATAACGTATAACGTATAACGTATAACGTAGAACGTACAACGTATAACATATAACGTATAACGTATAACGTATAACGTATAACGTATAACGTATAACGTATAACGTATAACGTATAACGTATAACGTATAACGTATAAAGTATAACGTATAACGTTTAACGTATAACGTATAACGTATAACGTATAACGTATAACGTATAACGTATAACGTATAACGTATAACGTATAACGTATAACGTATAACGTATAACGTATAACGTATAACGTATAACGTATAACGTATAACGTATAACGTATAACGTATAACGTATAACGTATAACGTATAACGTATAACGTATAACGTATGACGTATAACGTATAAAGTATAACGTATAACGTATAACGTATAACCTATGACGTATAACGTATAACGTATAACGTATAACGTATAACCTATGACGTATAACGTATAACGTATAACGTATAACGTATAACGTATAACGTATAAGGTATAACGTATAACATGTAACGTATAACGTATCACGTATAACGTATAACGTATAACGTATAACGTATATCGTATAACGTATAACGTATAACGTATAACGTATAACGTATAACGTATAACGTATAACGTATAACGTATAACGTATAACGTATAACGTATAACGTATAACGTATATCGTATAACGTATAAAGTATAACGTATAACGTATAACGTATAACGTATAACGTATAACATAGAACGTACAACGTATAACATATAACGTATAACGTATAACGTATAACGTATAACGTATAACGTATAACGTATAACGTATAACGTATAACGTATAACGTATAACGTATAACGTATAAAGTATAACGTATAACGTTTAACGTATAACGTATAACGTATAACGTATAACGTATAACGTATAACGTATAACGTATAACGTATAACGTATAACGTATAACGTATAACGTATAACGTATAACGTATAACGTATAACGTATAACGTATAACGTATAACGTCTAACGTATAACGTATAACGTATAACGTATAACGTATATCGTATAACGTATAACGTATAACGAATAACGTAAAACGTATAACGCATAATGTATAACGTATAACGTATAACGTATTACGTATAACCTATGACGTATAACGTATAACGTATAACGTATAACGTATAACGTATAACGTATAACGTATAACGTATAACGTATAACGTATAACGTACAACGTATAACGTATAACGTATAACGTATAACGTATAACGTATAACGTCTAACGTATAACGTATAACGTATAACGTATAACGTATATCGTATAACGTATAACGTATAACGAATAACGTAAAACGTATAACGCATAATGTATAACGTATAACGTATAACGTATTACGTATAACCTATGACGTATAACGTATAACGTATAACGCATAACGTATAACGTATAACGTATGACGTATAACGTATGACGTATAACGTATAACGTATAACGTATAACATATAACGTATAACCTGTGACGTATAACGTATAACGTAAAACGTATAACGTATAATGTATAACGTATAACATGTAACGTATAGCGTATAACGTATAACGTATAACGTATAACGTATAACGTATAACGTATAACGTATAACGTATAACGTATAACGTATAACGTATAACGTATAACGTATAACGTATAACGTATAACGTATAACGTATAACGTATAACGTATAACGTATAACGTATAACGTATAACGTATAACGTATAACGTATAACGTATAACGTATAACGTATAACGTATAACGTATAACGTATAACGTATAACGTATAACGTATAACGTATAACGTATAACGTATAACGTATAACGTATAACGTATAACGTATAACGTATAACGTATAACGTATAACGTATAACGTATAACGTATAACGTATAACGTATAACGTATAACGTATAACGTAACACCTATAACGTATAAAGTATAACGTATAACGTACAACGTATAGCGTATAACGTATAACGTATAACGTATAACGTATATCGTATAACGTATAACGTATAACGTATAACGTATATCGTATAACGTATAACGTATAACGTATAACGTATAACTTGTAACGAAAAACGTATAACGAATAACGTAAAACGTATGAGGCATTACATGCTACGTATAAAGTATAACATTCAACGTAAAACGTATAACGTATAACGTATAACGTTTAACGTGTAACGAAGAACGTATAAAGAATAACGTATAACGTATATCGTATAACGTACAACTTATAACGTATAACGTACAACGTATAACGTATAACGTATAACGTATAACGTATAACGTATAACGTATAACGTATAACGTATATCGTATAACGTATAACGTATAACGTATAACGTATAACGTATAACTTGTAACGAAAAACGTATAACGAATAACGTAAAACGTATGAGGCATTACATGCTACGTATAAAGTATAACATTCAACGTAAAACGTATAACGTATAACGTATAACGTTTAACGTGTAACGAAGAACGTATAAAGAATAACGTATAACGTATATCGTATAACGTACAACTTATAACGTATAACGTACAACGTATAACGTATAACGTATAACGTATAACGTATAACGTATAACGTATAACGTATAACGTATAACGTATAACGTATAACGTATAACGTATAACGTATAACGTATAACGTATAACGTATAACGTATAACGTATAACGTATAACGTATAACGTATAACGTATAACGTAACACCTATAACGTATAAAGTATAACGTATAACGTATAACGTATAACGTATAACGTATAACGTATAACGTATAACGTATAACGTATAACGTATAACGTATAACGTATAACGTATAACGTATAACGTATACCGTATAACGTATAACGTATAACGTAGAACGTACAACGTATAACATATAACGTATAACGTATAACGTATAACGTATAACGTATAACGTATAACGTATAACGTATAACGTATAACGTATAACGTATAACGTATAACGTATAACGTATAACGTATAACCTATGACGTATAACGTATATCGTATAACGTACAACTTATAACGTATAACGTACAACGTATAACGTATAACGTATAACGTACAACGTATAACGTATAACGTATAACGTATAACGTATAAAGTATAACGTATAACGTATAACGTATAACGTATAACGTATAACGTATAACGTAGAACGTACAACGTATAACATATAACGTATAAAGAATAACGTATAACGTATAACCTATAACGTACAACTTATAACGTATAACGTACAACGTATAACGTAGAACGTATAACGTATAACGTATAACGTATAACGTATAACGTATAACGTATAACGTATAACGTATAACGTATAACGTATAACGTATAACGTATAACGTATAACGTATAACGTATAAAGTATAACGTATAACGTATAACGTATAACGTATAACGTATAACGTATAACGTATAACGTATAACGTATAACATATAACGTATAACGTATAACGTATAACGTATATCGTATAACGTATAACGTATAACGTATAACGTATAACATGTAACGTACAACGTATAACGTATACCGTATAACGTATAACTAATAACGTATAACGTATAACGAATATCGTACAACGTATAACGCATAACGTATAACGTATAACGTATAACGTATAACGTATAACGTATAACGTATAACGTATAACGTATAACGTATAACGTATAACGGATAACGTATAACGTATAACGTATAACGTATAACGTATAACGTATAACCTATGACGTATAACGTATAACGTATAACGTATAACATGTAATGTATAAAGTATAACGTATAATGTATAACGTATAACGTATATCGTATAACGTATAACGTATAACGTATAACGTATAACTTGTAACGAAAAACGTATAACGAATAACGTATAACGTATAACGTATAACGTATAACGTATAACGTATAACGTATAACGTATAACGTATAACGTATAACGTATAACGTATAACGTATAACGTATAACGTATAACGTATAACGTATAACGTATAACGTATAACGTATAACGTATAACGCATAACGTATAACGTGTAACGAAGAACGTATAAAGAATAACGTATAACGTATATCGCATAACGTACAACTTATAACGTATAACGTACAACGTATAACGTATAACGTATAACGTATAACGTATAACGTATAACGTATAACGTATAACGTATAACGTAGAACGTATAACGTATAACGTATAACGTATAACGTATAACGTATAACGTATAACATATAAAGTATAACGTATAACGTATAACGTATAACGTATAACGTATAACGTAGAACGTACAACGTATAACGTATAACGTATAACGTATAACGTATAACGTATAACGTATAACGTATAACGTATAACGTATAACGTATAACGTATAACGTATAACGTATAAAGTATAACGTATAACGTTTAACGTATAACGTATAACGTATAACGTATAACGTATAACGTATAACGTATAACGTATAACGTATAACGTATAACGTATAACGTATAACGAATAACGTATAACGTATAACGTATAACGTATAACGTATAACGTATAACGTATAACGTATAACGTATAACGTATAACGTATAACGTATAACGTATAACGTATGACGTATAACGTATAAAGTATAACGTATAACGTATAACGTATAACCTATGACGTATAACGTATAACGTATAACGTATAACGTATAACGTATAAGGTATAACGTATAACATGTAACGTATAACGTATCACGTATAACGTATAACGTATAACGTATAACGTATATCGTATAACGTATAACGTATAACGTATAACGTATAACGTATAACGTATAACGTATAACGTATAACGTATAACGTATAACGTATAACGTATAACGTATAACGTATAACGTATAACGTATAACGTATAACGTATAAAGTATAACGTATAACGTATAACGTATAACGTATAACGTATAACATAGAACGTACAACGTATAACATATAACGTATAACGTATAACGTATAACGTATAACGTATAACGTATAACGTATAACGCATAACGTATAACGTATAACGTATAACGTATAACGTATAAAGTATAACGTATAACGTTTAACGTATAACGTATAACGTATAACGTATAACGTATAACGTATAACGTATAACGTATAACGTATAACGTATAACGTATAACGTATAACGTATAACGTATAACGTATAACGTATAACGTATAACGTATAACGTCTAACGTATAACGTATAACGTATAACGTATAACGTATATCGTATAACGTATAACGTATAACGAATAACGTAAAACGTATAACGCATAATGTATAACGTATAACGTATAACGTATTACGTATAACCTATGCCGTATAACGTATAACGTATAACGTATAACGTATAACGTATAACGTATAACGCATAACGTATAACGTATAACGTATGACGTATAACGTATGACGTATAACGTATAACGTATAACGTATAACATATAACGTATAACCTGTGACGTATAACGTATAACGTAAAACGTATAACGTATAATGTATAACGTATAACATGTAACGTATAGCGTATAACGTATAACGTATAACGTATAACGTATAACGTATAACGTATAACGTATAACGTATAACGTATAACGTATAATGTATAACGTATAACGTATAACGTATAACGTATAACGTATAACGTATAACGTATAACGTAACACCTATAACGTATAAAGTATAACGTATAACGTACAACGTATAACGTATAACGTATAACGTATAACGTATAACGTATATCGTATAACGTATAACTTATAACGTATAACGTATAACTTGTAACGAAAAACGTATAACGAATAACGTAAAACGTATGAGGCATTACATGCTACGTATAAAGTATAACATTCAACGTAAAACGTATAACGTATAACGTATAACGTTTAACGTGTAACGAAGAACGTATAAAGAATAACGTATAACGTATATCGTATAACGTACAACTTATAACGTATAACGTACAACGTATAACGTATAACGTATAACGTATAACGTATAACGTATAACGTATAACGTATAACGTATAACGTATAACGTATAACGTATAACGTATAACGTATAACGTATAACGTATAACGTATAACGTATAACGTATAAAGTATAACGTATAACGTATAAAGTATAACGTATAACGTATAACGTATAACGTATAACGTATAACGTATAACGTATAACGTAACACCTATAACGTATAAAGTATAACGTATAACGTACAACGTATAACGTATAACGTATAACGTATAACGTATAACGTATAACGTATAACGTATAACGTATAACGTATAACGTATAACGTATAACGTATAACGTATAACGTATAACGTATAACGTATAACGCATAACGTATAACGTGTAACGAAGAACGTATAAAGAATAACGTATAACGTATATCGCATAACGTACAACTTATAACGTATAACGTACAACGTATAACGTATAACGTATAACGTATAACGTATAACGTATAACGTATAACGTATAACGTATAACGTAGAACGTATAACGTATAACGTATAACGTATAACGTATAACGTATAACGTATAACGTATAAAGTATAACGTATAACGTATAACGTATAACGTATAACGTATAACGTAGAACGTACAACGTATAACATATAACGTATAACGTATAACGTATAACGTATAACGTATAACGTATAACGTATAACGTATAACGTATAACGTATAACGTATAACGTATAAAGTATAACGTATAACGTTTAACGTATAACGTATAACGTATAACGTATAACGTATAACGTATAACGTATAACGTATAACGTATAACGTATAACGTATAACGTATAACGTATAACGTATAACGTATAACGTATAACGTATAACGTATAACGTATAACGTATAACGTATAACGTATAACGTATAACGTATAACGTATAACGTATAACGTATAACGTATAACGTATAACGTATGACGTATAACGTATAAAGTATAACGTATAACGTATAACGTATAACCTATGACGTATAACGTATAACGTATAACGTATAACGTATAACGTATAAGGTATAACGTATAACATGTAACGTATAACGTATCACGTATAACGTATAACGTATAACGTATAACGTATATCGTATAACGTATAACGTATAACGTATAACGTATAACGTATAACGTATAACGTATAACGTATAACGTATAACGTATAACGTATAACGTATAACGTATAACGTATAACGTATAACGTATAACGTATAACGTATAAAGTATAACGTATAACGTATAACGTATAACGTATAACGTATAACATAGAACGTACAACGTATAACATATAACGTATAACGTATAACGTATAACGTATAACGTATAACGTATAACGCATAACGTATAACGTATAACGTATAACGTATAACGTATAAAGTATAACGTATAACGTTTAACGTATAACGTATAACGTATAACGTATAACGTATAACGTATAACGTATAACGTATAACGTATAACGTATAACGTATAACGTATAACGTATAACGTATAACGTATAACGTATAACGTATAACGTATAACGTCTAACGTATAACGTATAACGTATAACGTATAACGTATATCGTATAACGTATAACGTATAACGAATAACGTAAAACGTATAACGCATAATGTATAACGTATAACGTATAACGTATTACGTATAACCTATGCCGTATAACGTGTAACGTATAACGTATAACGTATAACGTATAACGTATAACGCATAACGTATAACGTATAACGTATGACGTATAACGTATGACGTATAACGTATAACGTATAACGTATAACATATAACGTATAACCTGTGACGTATAACGTATAACGTAAAACGTATAACGTATAATGTATAACGTATAACATGTAACGTATAGCGTATAACGTATAACGTATAACGTATAACGTATAACGTATAACGTATAACGTATAACGTATAACGTATAACGTATAATGTATAACGTATAACGTATAACGTATAACGTATAACGTATAACGTATAACGTATAACGTAACACCTATAACGTATAAAGTATAACGTATAACGTACAACGTATAACGTATAACGTATAACGTATAACGTATAACGTATATCGTATAACGTATAACTTATAACGTATAACGTATAACTTGTAACGAAAAACGTATAACGAATAACGTAAAACGTATGAGGCATTACATGCTACGTATAAAGTATAACATTCAACGTAAAACGTATAACGTATAACGTATAACGTTTAACGTGTAACGAAGAACGTATAAAGAATAACGTATAACGTATATCGTATAACGTACAACTTATAACGTATAACGTACAACGTATAACGTATAACGTATAACGTATAACGTATAACGTATAACGTATAACGTATAACGTATAACGTATAACGTATAACGTATAACGTATAACGTATAACGTATAACGTATAACGTATAACGTATAACGTATAACGTATAAAGTATAACGTATAACGTATAACGTATAACGTATAACGTATAACGTATAACGTAGAACGTACAACGTATAACATATAACGTATAATGTATAACGTATAACGTATAACGTATAACGTATAACGTATAACGTATAACGTATAACGTATAACGTATAACGTATAACCTATGACGTATAACGTATAACGTATAACGTATAACATGTAATGTATAACGTATAACGTATAATGTATAGCGTATAACGTATAACGTATAACGTATAACGTACAACGTATAACGTATCTCGTATAACGTATTACGAATAACGTATAACGTATAACGTATAACGTATAACGTAGCACCTATAACGTATAAAGTATAACGTATAACGTATAACGTATAACGTATAACGTATAACGTATAACGTATAACGTATAACGTATAACGTATATCGTATAACGTATAACGTATAACGTATAACGTATAACGTGTAACGAAGAACGTATAAAGAATAACGTATAACGTATATCGTATAACGTACAACTTATAACGTATAACGTACAACGTATAACGTATAACGTATAACGTATAACGTATAACGTATAACGTATAACGTATAACGTATAACGTATAACGTATAACGTATAACGTATAACGTATAACGTATAACGTATAACGTATAACGTATAACGTATAACGTATAAAGTATAACGTATAACGTATAACGTATAACGTATAACGTATAACGTATAACGTATAACGTATAAGGTATAACGTATAACATGTAACGTACAACGTATCACGTATAACGTATAACGTATAACGTATAACGTATATCGTATAACGTATAACGTATAACGTATAACGTATAACGTATAACGTATAACGTATAACGTATAACGTATAACGTATAACGTATAACGTATAACGTATAACGTATAACGAATAACGTATAACGTATAACGTATAAAGTATAACGTATAACGTATAACGTATAACGTATAACGTATAACATAGAACGTACAACGTATAACATATAACGTATAACGTATAACGTATAACGTATAACGTATAACGTATAACGTATAACGTATAACGTATAACGTATAACGTATAACGTATAACGTATAACGTATAAAGTATAACGTATAACGTTTAACGTATAACGTATAACGTATAACGTATAACGTATAACGTATAACGTATAACGTATAACGTATAACGTATAACGTATAACGTATAACGTATAACGTATAACGTATAACGTATAACGTATAACGTATAACGTCTAACGTATAACGTATAACGTATAACGTATAACGTATATCGTATAACGTATAACGTATAACGAATAACGTAAAACGTATAACGCATAATGTATAACGTATAACGTATAACGTATTACGTATAACCTATGACGTATAACGTATAACGTATAACGTATAACGTATAACGTATAACGTATAACGCATAACGTATAACGTATAACGTATGACGTATAACGTATGACGTATAACGTATAACGTATAACGTATAACATATAACGTATAACCTGTGACGTATAACGTATAACGTAAAACGTATAACGTATAATGTATAACGTATAACATGTAACGTATAGCGTATAACGTATAACGTATAACGTATAACGTATAACGTATAACGTATAACGTATAACGTATAACGTATAACGTATAACGTATAACGTATAACGTATAACGTATAACGTATAACGTATAACGTATAACGTATAACGTATAACGTATAACGTATAACGTATAACGTATAACGTAACACCTATAACGTATAAAGTATAACGTATAACGTACAACGTATAACGTATAACGTATAACGTATAACGTATAACGTATATCGTATAACGTATAACGTATAACGTATAACGTATAACTTGTAACGAAAAACGTATAACGAATAACGTAAAACGTATGAGGCATTACATGCTACGTATAAAGTATAACATTCAACGTAAAACGTATAACGTATAACGTATAACGTTTAACGTGTAACGAAGAACGTACAAAGAATAACGTATAACGTATATCGTATAACGTACAACTTATAACGTATAACGTACAACGTATAACGTATAACGTATAACGTATAACGTATAACGTATAACGTATAACGTATAACGTATAACGTATAACGTATAACGTATAACGTATAACGTATAACGTATAACGTATAACGTATAAAGTATAACGTATAACGTATAACGTATAACGTATAACGTATAACGTATAACGTAGAACGTACAACGTATAACATATAACGTATAATGTATAACGTATAACGTATAACGTATAACGTATAACGTATAACGTATAACGTATAACGTATAACGTATAACGTATAACCTATGACGTATAACGTATAACGTATAACGTATAACATGTAATGTATAACGTATAACGTATAATGTATAGCGTATAACGTATAACGTATAACGTATAACGTACAACGTATAACGTATCACGTATAACTTATTACGAATAACGTATAACGTATAACGTATAACGTAGCACCTATAACGTATAAAGTATAACGTATAACGTATAACGTATAACGTATAACGTATAACGTATAACGTATAACGTATAACGTATATCGTATAACGTATAACGTATAACGTATAACGTATAACGTGTAACGAAGAACGTATAAAGAATAACGTATAACGTATATCGTATAACGTACAACTTATAACGTATAACGTACAACGTATAACGTATAACGTATAACGTATAACGTATAACGTATAACGTATAACGTATAACGTATAACGTATAACGTATAACGTATAACGTATAACGTATAACGTATAACGTATAACGTATAAAGTATAACGTATAACGTATAACGTATAACGTATAACGTATAACGTAGAACGTACAACGTATAACATATAACGTATAACGTATAACGTATAACGTATAACGTATAACGTATAACGTATAACGTATAACGTATAACGTATAACGTATAACGTATAAAGTATAACGTATAACGTTTAACGTATAACGTATAACGTATAACGTATAACGTATAACGTATAACGTATAACGTATAACGTATAAAGTATAACGTATAACGTATAACGTATAACGTATAACGTATAACGTATAACGTATAACGTATAACGTATAACGTATAAGGTATAACGTATAACATGTAACGTATAACGTATCACGTATAACGTATAACGTATAACGTATAACGTATAACGTATATCGTATAACGTATAACGTATAACGTATAACGTATAAAGTATAACGTATAACGTATAACGTATAACGTATAACGTATAACGTAGAACGTACAACGTATAACATATAACGTATAACGTATAACGTATAACGTATAACGTATAACGTATAACGTATAACGTATAACGTATAACGTATAACGTATAACGTATAAAGTATAACGTATAACGTTTAACGTATAACGTATAACGTATAACGTATAACGCATAACGTATAAAGTATAACGTATAACGTATAACGTATAACGTATAACGTATAACGTAGAACGTACAACGTATAACATATAACGTATAACGTATAACGTATAACGTATAACGTATAACGTATAACGTTTAACGTATAACGTATAACGTATAACGTATAACGTATAACGTATAAAGTATAACGTATAACGTTTAACGTATAACGTATAACGTATAACGTATAACGTATAACGTATAACGTATAACGTATAACGTATAACGTATAACGTATAACGTATAACGTATAACGTATAACGTATAACGTATAACGTATAACGTATAACGTATAACGTATAACGTATAACGTATAACGTATAACGTATAACGTATAACGTATAACGTATAACGTATAACGTATAACGTATAACGTATAACGTATGACGTATAACGTATAAAGTATAACGTATAACGTATAACGTATAACGTATAACGTCTAACGTATAACGTATAACGTATAACGTATAACGTATAAAGTATAACGTATAACGTATAACGTATAACGTATAACGTATAACGTAGAACGTACAACGTATAACGTATAACGTATAACGTATAACGTATAACGTATAACGTATAACGTATAACGTATAAGGTATAACGTATAACATGTAACGTATAACGTATCACGTATAACGTATAACGTATAACGTATAACGTATAACGTATATCGTATAACGTATAACGTATAACGTATAACGTATAACGTATAACGTATAACGTATAACGTATAACGTATAACGTATAACGTATAACGTATAACGTATAACGTATAACGTATAACGTATAACGTATAACGTATAACGTATAACGTATAACGTATAACGTATAACGTATAACGTATAAAGTATAACGTATAACGTATAACGTATAACGTATAACGTATAACGTATAACGTATAACGTATAAGGTATAACGTATAACATGTAACGTACAACGTATCACGTATAACGTATAACGTATAACGTATAACGTATATCGTATAACGTATAACGTATAACGTATAACGTATAACGTATAACGTATAACGTATAACGTATAACGTATAACGTATAACGTATAACGTATAACGTATAACGTATAACGTATAACGTATAACGTATAACGTATAAAGTATAACGTATAACGTATAACGTATAACGTATAACGTATAACATAGAACGTACAACGTATAACATATAACGTATAACGTATAACGTATAACGTATAACGTATAACGTATAACGTATAACGTATAACGTATAACGTAGAACGTACAACGTATAACGTATAACGTATAACGTATAACGTATAACGTATAACGTATAACGTATAACGTATAAGGTATAACGTATAACATGTAACGTATAACGTATCACGTATAACGTATAACGTATAACGTATAACGTATAACGTATATCGTATAACGTATAACGTATAACGTATAACGTATAACGTATAACGTATAACGTATAACGTATAACGTATAACGTATAACGTATAACGTATAACGTATAACGTATAACGTATAACGTATAACGTATAACGTATAACGTATAACGTATAACGTATAACGTATAACGTATAACGTATAACGTATAACGTATAACGTATAACGTATAACGTATAACGTATAACGTATAACGTATAACGTATAACGTATAACGTATAACGTATAACGTATATCGTATAACGTATAACGTATAACGTATAACGTATAACGTATAACTTATAACGTATAACGTATAACGTATAACGTATAACGTATAACGTATAACGTATAACGTATAACGTATAACGTATAACGTATAACGTATAAAGTATAACGTATAACGTATAACGTATAACGTATAACGTATAACGTAGAACGTACAACGTATAACGTATAACGTATAACGTATAACGTATAACGTATAACGTATAACGTATAACGTATAAGGTATAACGTATAACATGTAACGTATAACGTATCACGTATAACGTATAACGTATAACGTATAACGTATAACGTATATCGTATAACGTATAACGTATAACGTAACACCTATAACGTATAAAGTATAACGTATAACGTACAACGTATAACGTATAACGTATAACGTATAACGTATAACGTATATCGTATAACGTATAACGTATAACGTATAACGTATAACTTGTAACGAAAAACGTATAACGAATAACGTAAAACGTATGAGGCATTACATGCTACGTATAAAGTATAACATTCAACGTAAAACGTATAACGTATAACGTATAACGTTTAACGTGTAACGAAGAACGTATAAAGAATAACGTATAACGTATATCGTATAACGTACAACTTATAACGTATAACGTACAACGTATAACGTATAACGTATAACGTATAACGTATAACGTATAACGTATAACGTATAACGTATAACGTATAACGTATATCGTATAACGTATAACGTATAACGTATAACGTATAACGTATAACGTATAACGTATAACGTATAAAGTATAACGTATAACGTATAACGTATAACGTATAACGTATAACGTATAACGTAGAACGTACAACGTATAACATATAACGTATAATGTATAACGTATAACGTATAACGTATAACGTATAACGTATAACGTATAACGTATAACGTATAACGTATAACGTATAACCTATGACGTATAACGTATAACGTATAACGTATAACATGTAATGTATAACGTATAACGTATAATGTATAGCGTATAACGTATAACGTATAACGTATAACGTACAACGTATAACGTATCACGTATAACTTATTACGAATAACGTATAACGTATAACGTATAACGTAGCACCTATAACGTATAAAGTATAACGTATAACGTATAACGTATAACGTATAACGTATAACGTATAACGTATAACGTATAACGTATATCGTATAACGTATAACGTATAACGTATAACGTATAACGTGTAACGAAGAACGTATAAAGAATAACGTATAACGTATATCGTATAACGTACAACTTATAACGTATAACGTACAACGTATAACGTATAACGTATAACGTATAACGTATAACGTATAACGTATAACGTATAACGTATAACGTATAACGTATAACGTATAACGTATAACGTATAACGTATAACGTATAACGTATAAAGTATAACGTATAACGTATAACGTATAACGTATAACGTATAACGTAGAACGTACAACGTATAACATATAACGTATAACGTATAACGTATAACGTATAACGTATAACGTATAACGTATAACGTATAACGTATAACGTATAAAGTATAACGTATAACGTTTAACGTATAACGTATAACGTATAACGTATAACGTATAACGTATAACGTATAACGTATAACGTATAAAGTATAACGTATAACGTATAACGTATAACGTATAACGTATAACGTATAACGTATAACGTATAACGTATAACGTATAAGGTATAACGTATAACATGTAACGTATAACGTATCACGTATAACGTATAACGTATAACGTATAACGTATAACGTATATCGTATAACGTATAACGTATAACGTATAACGTATAACGTATAACGTATAACGTATAACGTATAACGTATAACGTATAACGTGTAACGAAGAACGTATAAAGAATAACGTATAACGTATATCGTATAACGTACAACTTATAACGTATAACGTACAACGTATAACGTATAACGTATAACGTATAACGTATAACGTATAACGTATAACGTATAACGTATAACGTATAACGTATAACGTATAACGTATAACGTATAACGTATAACGTATAACGTATAACGTATAAAGTATAACGTATAACGTATAACGTATAACGTATAACGTATAACGTAGAACGTACAACGTATAACATATAACGTATAACGTATAACGTATAACGTATAACGTATAACGTATAACGTATAACGTATAACGTATAACGTATAACGTATAACGTATAAAGTATAACGTATAACGTTTAACGTATAACGTATAACGTATAACGTATAACGTATAACGTATAACGTATAACGTATAACGTATAACGTATAAAGTATAACGTATAACGTATAACGTATAACGTATAACGTATAACGTATAACGTATAACGTATAACGTATAACGTATAACGTATAAGGTATAACGTATAACATGTAACGTATAACGTATCACGTATAACGTATAACGTATAACGTATAACGTATAACGTATATCGTATAACGTATAACGTATAACGTATAACGTATAAAGTATAACGTATAACGTATAACGTATAACGTATAACGTATAACGTAGAACGTACAACGTATAACATATAACGTATAACGTATAACGTATAACGTATAACGTATAACGTATAACGTATAACGTATAACGTATAACGTATAACGTATAACGTATAAAGTATAACGTATAACGTTTAACGTATAACGTATAACGTATAACGTATAACGCATAACGTATAACGCATAACGTATAACGTATAACGTATAACGTATAACGTATAACGTAGAACGTACAACGTATAACATATAACGTATAACGTATAACGTATAACGTATAACGTATAACGTATAACGTTTAACGTATAACGTATAAAGTATAACGTATAACGTTTAACGTATAACGTATAACGTATAACGTATAACGTATAACGTATAACGTATAACGTATAACGTATAACGTATAACGTATAACGTATAACGTATAACGTATAACGTATAACGTATAACGTATAACGTATAACGTATAACGTATAACGTATAACGTATAACGTATAACGTATAACGTATAACGTATAACGTATAACGTATAACGTATAACGTATAACGTATAACGTATAACGTATGACGTATAACGTATAAAGTATAACGTATAACGTATAACGTATAACGTATAACGTATAACGTCTAACGTATAACGTATAACGTATAACGTATAACGTATAAAGTATAACGTATAACGTATAACGTATAACGTATAACGTATAACGTAGAACGTACAACGTATAACGTATAACGTATAACGTATAACGTATAACGTATAACGTATAACGTATAACGTATAAGGTATAACGTATAACATGTAACGTATAACGTATCACGTATAACGTATAACGTATAACGTATAACGTATAACGTATAACGTATATCGTATAACGTATAACGTATAACGTATAACGTATAACGTATAACGTATAACGTATAACGTATAACGTATAACGTATAACGTATAACGTATAACGTATAACGTATAACGTATAACGTATAACGTATAACGTATAACGTATAACGTATAACGTATAACGTATAACGTATAACGTATAACGTATAACGTATAACGTATAACGTATAACGTATAACGTATAACGTATAACGTATAACGTATAACGTATAACGTATAACGTATAACGTATAACGTATATCGTATAACGTATAACGTATAACGTATAACGTATAACGTATAACTTATAACGTATAACGTATAACGTATAACGTATAACGTATAACGTATAACGTATAACGTATAACGTATAACGTATAACGTATAACGTATAACGTATAACGTATAACGTATAACGTATAACGTATAACGTATAACGTATAACGTATAACGTATAACGTATAACGTATAACGTATAACGTATAACGTATAACGTATAACGTATAACGTATAACGTATAAAGTATAACGTATAACGTATAACGTATAACGTATAACGTATAACGTAGAACGTACAACGTATAACATATAACGTATAACGTATAACGTATAACGTATAACGTATAACGTATAACGTTTAACGTATAACGTATAACGTATAACGTATAACGTATAACGTATAAAGTATAACGTATAACGTTTAACGTATAACGTATAACGTATAACGTATAACGTATAACGTATAACGTATAACGTATAACGTATAACGTATAACGTATAACGTATAACGTATAACGTATAACGTATAACGTATAACGTATAACGTATAACGTATAACGTATAACGTATAACGTATAACGTATAACGTATAACGTATAACGTATAACGTATAACGTATAACGTATAACGTATAACGTATAACGTATAACGTATAACGTATAACGTATAACGTATGACGTATAACGTATAAAGTATAACGTATAACGTATAACGTTTAACGTGTAACGAAGAACGTATAAAGAATAACGTATAACGTATATCGTATAACGTACAACTTATAACGTATAACGTACAACGTATAACGTATAACGTATAACGTATAACGTATAACGTATAACGTATAACGTATAACGTATAACGTATAACGTATAACGTATAACGTATATCGTATAACGTATAACGTATAACGTATAAAGTATAACGTATAACGTATAACGTATAACGTATAACGTATAACGTATAACGTAGAACGTACAACGTATAACATATAACGTATAATGTATAACGTATAACGTATAACGTATAACGTATAACGTATAACGTATAACGTATAACGTATAACGTATAACGTATAACCTATGACGTATAACGTATAACGTATAACGTATAACATGTAATGTATAACGTATAACGTATAATGTATAGCGTATAACGTATAACGTATAACGTATAACGTACAACGTATAACGTATCACGTATAACTTATTACGAATAACGTATAACGTATAACGTATAACGTAGCACCTATAACGTATAAAGTATAACGTATAACGTATAACGTATAACGTATAACGTATAACGTATAACGTATAACGTATAACGTATATCGTATAACGTATAACGTATAACGTATAACGTATAACGTGTAACGAAGAACGTATAAAGAATAACGTATAACGTATATCGTATAACGTACAACTTATAACGTATAACGTACAACGTATAACGTATAACGTATAACGTATAACGTATAACGTATAACGTATAACGTATAACGTATAACGTATAACGTATAACGTATAACGTATAACGTATAACGTATAACGTATAACGTATAAAGTATAACGTATAACGTATAACGTATAACGTATAACGTATAACGTAGAACGTACAACGTATAACATATAACGTATAACGTATAACGTATAACGTATAACGTATAACGTATAACGTATAACGTATAACGTATAACGTATAACGTATAACGTATAAAGTATAACGTATAACGTTTAACGTATAACGTATAACGTATAACGTATAACGTATAACGTATAACGTATAACGTATAACGTATAAAGTATAACGTATAACGTATAACGTATAACGTATAACGTATAACGTATAACGTATAACGTATAACGTATAACGTATAAGGTATAACGTATAACATGTAACGTATAACGTATCACGTATAACGTATAACGTATAACGTATAACGTATAACGTATATCGTATAACGTATAACGTATAACGTATAACGTATAAAGTATAACGTATAACGTATAACGTATAACGTATAACGTATAACGTAGAACGTACAACGTATAACATATAACGTATAACGTATAACGTATAACGTATAACGTATAACGTATAACGTATAACGTATAACGTATAACGTATAACGTATAACGTATAAAGTATAACGTATAACGTTTAACGTATAACGTATAACGTATAACGTATAACGCATAACGTATAAAGTATAACGTATAACGTATAACGTAGAACGTATAACGTATAACGTAGAACGTACAACGTATAACATATAACGTATAACGTATAACGTATAACGTATAACGTATAACGTATAACGTTTAACGTATAACGTATAACGTATAACGTATAACGTATAACGTATAAAGTATAACGTATAACGTTTAACGTATAACGTATAACGTATAACGTATAACGTATAACGTATAACGTATAACGTATAACGTATAACGTATAACGTATAACGTATAACGTATAACGTATAACGTATAACGTATAACGTATAACGTATAACGTATAACGTATAACGTATAACGTATAACGTATAACGTATAACGTATAACGTATAACGTATAACGTATAACGTATAACGTATAACGTATAACGTATAACGTATAACGTATAACGTATGACGTATAACGTATAAAGTATAACGTATAACGTATAACGTATAACGTATAACGTCTAACGTATAACGTATAACGTATAACGTATAACGTATAAAGTATAACGTATAACGTATAACGTATAACGTATAACGTATAACGTAGAACGTACAACGTATAACGTATAACGTATAACGTATAACGTATAACGTATAACGTATAACGTATAACGTATAAGGTATAACGTATAACATGTAACGTATAACGTATCACGTATAACGTATAACGTATAACGTATAACGTATAACGTATATCGTATAACGTATAACGTATAACGTATAACGTATAACGTATAACGTATAACGTATAACGTATAACGTATAACGTATAACGTATAACGTATAACGTATAACGTATAACGTATAACGTATAACGTATAACGTATAACGTATAACGTATAACGTATAACGTATAACGTATAACGTATAAAGTATAACGTATAACGTATAACGTATAACGTATAACGTATAACGTATAACGTATAACGTATAAGGTATAACGTATAACATGTAACGTACAACGTATCACGTATAACGTATAACGTATAACGTATAACGTATATCGTATAACGTATAACGTATAACGTATAACGTATAACGTATAACGTATAACGTATAACGTATAACGTATAACGTATAACGTATAACGTATAACGTATAACGTATAACGTATAACGTATAACGTATAACGTATAACGTATAAAGTATAACGTATAACGTATAACGTATAACGTATAACGTATAACATAGAACGTACAACGTATAACATATAACGTATAACGTATAACGTATAACGTATAACGTATAACGTATAACGTATAACGTATAACGTATAACGTATAACGTATAACGTATAACGTATAACGTATAAAGTATAACGTATAAAGTATAACGTATAACGTTTAACGTATAACGTATAACGTATAACGTATAACGTATAACGTATAACGTATAACGTATAACGTATAACGTATAACGTATAACGTATAACGTATAACGTATAACGTATAACGTATAACGTATAACGTATAACGTATAACGTATAACGTGTAACGTATAACGTATAACGTATAACGTATAACGCATAACGTATAACGTATAACGTATAACGTATAACGTATAACGTATGACGTATAACGTATAAAGTATAACGTATAACGTATAACGTATAACGTATAACGTCTAACGTATAACGTATAACGTATAACGTATAACGTATAAAGTATAACGTATAACGTATAACGTATAACGTATAACGTATAACGTAGAACGTACAACGTATAACGTATAACGTATAACGTATAACGTATAACGTATAACGTATAACGTATAACGTATAAGGTATAACGTATAACATGTAACGTATAACGTATCACGTATAACGTATAACGTATAACGTATAACGTATAACGTATATCGTATAACGTATAACGTATAACGTATAACGTATAACGTATAACGTATAACGTATAACGTATAACGTATAACGTATAACGTATAACGTATAACGTATAACGTATAACGTATAACGTATAACGTATAACGTATAACGTATAACGTATAACGTATAACGTATAACGTATAACGTATAACGTATAACGTATAACGTATAACGTATAACGTATAACGTATAACGTATAACGTATAACGTATAACGTATATCGTATAACGTATAACGTATAACGTATAACGTATAACGTATAACTTATAACGTATAACGTATAACGTATAACGTATAACGTATAACGTATAACGTATAACGTATAACGTATAACGTATAACGTATAACGTATAACGTATAACGTATAACGTATAACGTATAACGTATAACGTATAACGTATAACGTATAACGTATAACGTATAACGTATAACGTATAACGTATAACGTATAACGTATAACGTATAAAGTATAACGTATAACGTATAACGTATAACGTATAACGTATAACGTAGAACGTACAACGTATAACATATAACGTATAACGTATAACGTATAACGTATAACGTATAACGTATAACGTTTAACGTATAACGTATAACGTATAACGTATAACGTATAACGTATAAAGTATAACGTATAACGTTTAACGTATAACGTATAACGTATAACGTATAACGTATAACGTATAACGTATAACGTATAACGTATAACGTATAACGTATAACGTATAACGTATAACGTATAACGTATAACGTATAACGTATAACGTATAACGTATAACGTATAACGTATAACGTATAACGTATAACGTATAACGTATAACGTATAACGTATAACGTATAACGTATAACGTATAACGTATAACGTATAACGTATAACGTATAACGTATAACGTATGACGTATAACGTATAAAGTATAACGTATAACGTATAACGTATAACCTATGACGTATAACGTATAACGTATAACGTATAACGTATAACGTATAAGGTATAACGTATAACATGTAACGTACAACGTATCACGTATAACGTATAACGTATAACGTATAACGTATATCGTATAACGTATAACGTATAACGTATAACGTATAACGTATAACGTATAACGTATAACGTATCACGTATAACGTATAACGTATAACGTATAACGTATAACGTATAACGTATAACGTATAACGTATAACGTATAAAGTATAACGTATAACGTATAACGTATAACGTATAACGTATAACATAGAACGTACAACGTATAACATATAACGTATAACGTATAACGTATAACGTATAACGTATAACGTATAACGTATAACGTATAACGTATAACGTATAACGTATAACGTATAACGTATAAAGTATAACGTATAACGTTTAACGTATAACGTATAACGTATAACGTATAACGTATAACGTATAACGTATAACGTATAACGTATAACGTATAACGTATAACGTATAACGTATAACGTATAACGTATAACGTATAACGTATAACGTATAACGTATAACGTATAACGTCTAACGTATAACGTATAACGTATAACGTATAACGTATAAAGTATAACGTATAACGTATAACGTATAACGTATAACGTATAACGTAGAACGTACAACGTATAACATATAACGTATAACGTATAACGTATAACGTATAACGTATAACGTATAACGTTTAACGTATAACGTATAACGTATAACGTATAACGTATAACGTATAAAGTATAACGTATAACGTTTAACGTATAACGTATAACGTATAACGTATAACGTATAACGTATAACGTATAACGTATAACGTATAACGTATAACGTATAACGTATAACGTATAACGTATAACGTATAACGTATAACGTATAACGTATAACGTATAACGTATAACGTATAACGTATAACGTATAACGTATAACGTATAACGTATAACGTATAACGTATAACGTATAACGTATGACGTATAACGTATAAAGTATAACGTATACCGTATAACGTATAACCTATGACGTATAACGTATAACGTATAACGTATAACGTATAACGTATAAGGTATAACGTATAACATGTAACGTACAACGTATCACGTATAACGTATAACGTATAACGTATAACGTATATCGTATAACGTATAACGTATAACGTATAACGTATAACGTATAACGTATAACGTATAACGTATAACGTATAATGTATAACGTATAACGTATAACGTATAACGTATAACGTATAACGTATAACGTATAACGTATAAAGTATAACGTATAACGTATAACGTATAACGTATAACGTATAACATAGAACGTACAACGTATAACATATAACGTATAACGTATAACGTATAACGTATAACGTATAACGTATAACGTATAACGTATAACGTATAACGTATAACGTATAACGTATAACGTATAAAGTATAACGTATAACGTTTAACGTATAACGTATAACGTATAACGTATAACGTATAACGTATAACGTATAACGTATAACGTATAACGTATAACGTATAACGTATAACGTATAACGTATAACGTATAACGTATAACGTATAACGTATAACGTATAACGTATAACGTATAACGTCTAACGTATAACGTATAACGTATAACGTATAACGTATAACGTATAACGTATAACGTATAACGTATAACGTATAAAGTATAACGTATACCGTATAACGTATAACCTATGACGTATAACGTATAACGTATAACGTATAACGTATAACGTATAAGGTATAACGTATAACATGTAACGTACAACGTATCACGTATAACGTATAACGTATAACGTATAACGTATATCGTATAACGTATAACGTATAACGTATAACGTATAACGTATAACGTATAACGTATAACGTATAACGTATAATGTATAACGTATAACGTATAACGTATAACGTATAACGTATAACGTATAACGTATAACGTATAAAGTATAACGTATAACGTATAACGTATAACGTATAACGTATAACATAGAACGTACAACGTATAACATATAACGTATAACGTATAACGTATAACGTATAACGTATAACGTATAACGTATAACGTATAACGTATAACGTATAACGTATAACGTATAACGTATAAAGTATAACGTATAACGTTTAACGTATAACGTATAACGTATAACGTATAACGTATAACGTATAACGTATAACGTATAACGTATAACGTATAACGTATAACGTATAACGTATAACGTATAACGTATAACGTCTAACGTATAACGTATAACGTATAACGTATAACGTATATCGTATAACGTATAACGTATAACGAATAACGTAAAACGTATAACGCATAATGTATAACGTATAACGTATAACGTATTACGCATAACCTATGACGTATAACGTATAACGTATAACGTATAACGTATAACGTATAACGTATAACGTATAACGTATAACGCATAACGTATAACGTATAACGTATGACGTATAACGTATGACGTATAACGTATAACGTATAACGTATAACATATAACGTATAACCTGTGACGTATAACGTATAACGTAAAACGTATAACGTATAATGTATAACGTATAACATGTAACGTATAGCGTATAACGTATAACGTATAACGTATAACGTATAACGTATAACGTATAACGTATAACGTATAACGTATAACGTATAACGTACAACGTATAACATATAACGTATAATGTATAACGTATAACGTATAACGTATAACGTATAACGTATAACGTATAACGTATAACGTATAACGTATGACGTATAACGTATAACGTATAACGTTTAACGTATAACGTATAACGTATAACGTATAACGTATAACGTATAACGTATAACGTATAACGTATAACGTATAACGTATAAAGTATAACGTATAACGTATAACGTATAACGTATAACGTATAACATAGAACGTACAACGTATAACATATAACGTATAACGTATAACGTATAACGTATAACGTATAACGTATAACGTATAACGTATAACGTATAACGTATAACGTATAACGTATAACGTATAACGTATAAAGTATAACGTATAACGTTTAACGTATAACGTATAACGTATAACGTATAACGTATAACGTATAACGTATAACGTATAACGTATAACGTATAACGTATAACGTATAACGTATAACGTATAACGTATAACGTATAACGTATAACGTATAACGTATAACGTATAACGTATAACGTCTAACGTATAACGTATAACGTATAACGTATAACGTATATCGTATAACGTATAACGTATAACGAATAACGTAAAACGTATAACGCATAATGTATAACGTATAACGTATAACGTATTACGTATAACCTATGACGTATAACGTATAACGTATAACGTATAACGTATAACGTATAACGTATAACGCATAACGTATAACGTATAACGTATAACGTATGACGTATAACGTATGACGTATAACGTATAACGTATAACGTATAACATATAACGTATAACCTGTGACGTATAACGTATAACGTAAAACGTATAACGTATAATGTATAACGTATAACATGTAACGTATAGCGTATAACGTATAACGTATAACGTATAACGTATAACGTATAACGTATAACGTATAACGTATAACGTATAACGTATAACGTATAACGTATAACGTATAACGTATAACGTATAACGTATAACGTATAACGTATAACGTATAACGTATAACGTATAACGTATAACGTATAACGTAACACCTATAACGTATAAAGTATAACGTATAACGTACAACGTATAACGTATAACGTATAACGTATAACGTATAACGTATATCGTATAACGTATAACGTATAACGTATAACGTATAACTTGTAACGAAAAACGTATAACGAATAACGTAAAACGTATGAGGCATTACATGCTACGTATAAAGTATAACATTCAACGTAAAACGTATAACGTATAACGTATAACGTTTAACGTGTAACGAAGAACGTATAAAGAATAACGTATAACGTATATCGTATAACGTACAACTTATAACGTATAACGTACAACGTATAACGTATAACGTATAACGTATAACGTATAACGTATAACGTATAACGTATAACGTATAACGTATAACGTATAACGTATAACGTATAACGTATAACGTATAACGTATAACGTATAACGTATAAAGTATAACGTATAACGTATAACGTATAACGTATAACGTATAACGTATAACGTAGAACGTACAACGTATAACATATAACGTATAATGTATAACGTATAACGTATAACGTATAACGTATAACGTATAACGTATAACGTATAACGTATAACGTATGACGTATAACGTATAACGTATAACGTTTAACGTATAACGTATAACGTATAACGTATAACGTATAACGTATAACGTATAACATATAACGTATAACGTATAAAGTATAACGTATAACGTATAACGTATAACGTATAACGTATAACGTATAACGTATAACATGTAACGTACAACGTATAACGTATAACGTATAACGTATAACGTATAACGTATAACGTATAACGTATGACGTATAACGTATAACGTATAACGTATAACGTATAACGTATAACCTATGACGTATAACGTATAACGTATAACGTATAACATGTAACGTACAACGTATAACGTATACCGTATAACGTATAACTAATAACGTATAACGTATAACGAATATCGTACAACGTATAACGCATAACGTATAACGTATAACGTATAACGTATAACGCATAACGTATAACGTATAACGTATAACCTATGACGTATAACGTATAACGTATAACGTATAACGTATAACGTATAACGTATAACGTATAACGTATAACCTATGACGTATAACGTATAACGTATAACGTATAACATGTAATGTATAACGTATAACGTATAATGTATAGCGTATAACGTATAACGTATAACGTATAACGTACAACGTATAACGTATCACGTATAACGTATTACGAATAACGTATAACGTATAACGTATAACGTAGCACCTATAACGTATAAAGTATAACGTATAACGTATAACGTATAACGTATAACGTATAACGTATAACGTATAACGTATAACGTATATCGTATAACGTATAACGTATAACGTATAACGTATAACGTGTAACGAAGAACGTATAAAGAATAACGTATAACGTATATCGTATAACGTACAACTTATAACGTATAACGTACAACGTATAACGTATAACGTATAACGTATAACGTATAACGTATAACGTATAACGTATAAAGTATAACGTATAACGTATAACGTATAACGTATAACGTATAACATAGAACGTACAACGTATAACATATAACGTATAACGTATAACGTATAACGTATAACGTATAACGTATAACGTATAACGTATAACGTATAACGTATAACGTATAACGTATAACGTATAACGTATAACGTATAAAGTATAACGTATAACGTTTAACGTATAACGTATAACGTATAACGTATAACGTATAACGTATAACGTATAACGTATAACGTATAACGTATAACGTATAACGTATAACGTATAACGTATAACGTATAACGTATAACGTATAACGTATAACGTATAACGTCTAACGTATAACGTATAACGTATAACGTATAACGTATATCGTATAACGTATAACGTATAACGAATAACGTAAAACGTATAACGCATAATGTATAACGTATAACGTATAACGTATAACGTATTACGTATAACCTATGACGTATAACGTATAACGTATAACGTATAACGTATAACGTATAACGTATAACGCATAACGTATAACGTATAACGTATGACGTATAACGTATGACGTATAACGTATAACGTATAACGTATAACGTATAACGTATAACGTATAACGTATAACGTATAACGTAAAACGTATAACGTTTAATGTATAACGTATAACATGTAACGTATAGCGTATAACGTATAACGTATAACGTATAACGTATAACGTATAACGTATAACGT